>NC_069126.1:56119549-56427854 GCF_026914265.1 Mya arenaria
TACCATATTACTATTCCGTAGTCCACAATCCATCTATTGAGGCTTTTGTACAAAGTCAAAAACATACTTTTGTTCATAAAGGTGAAGGAGTGACTGATAAGTCATGTGAGCTTTTTTGTACGGTTAATCACGTTAAGGACATGTTTATTAAATATAAGCGTATCTTCAAAAGTCATACAAATGTCATTTACTTCTTTGCTTACTGGTAAACTTACTGTGGTTGTTGATTTTATTTTATATAGTCATAAGTTTTTGCTTCCAATATGCATGGCTTTACACTTTTCAGCTGAAAACTGGAGCAACGATTGCTCGACCCATTCACAGAAATTATCCAAGTCTTTATGAAGGTAATTTTGATCTAGTCTGCTTCCGATTGGTCGGTACAACATTGTGTTGTCTGGAAATGTTTTAATTATTGATTAGAGTGTATCTAGCAGGTCATTTAGATAGATGATGAACACTTTATAATCGCAAACTGATCATTTGGAGACGCCAGACGTTATTCAGAGGTTAATACACGGCTTAGTCAGGCCATTGAGCCGAGTGACACAAACGAGCACATCACGCCCGGCTACGCAGTGTAGAATCCGCTTCAATACATACGTTTTGTCTTCTTTTGTAAACTTACCTTCAAATCAAATAGAAGATTTTGAGAGTAAGCTAATTAAGTTGGGAAAAAGGCAAATCACATCAATTTCAATTTATCAGCTTGGCAACTACACAACACTTCAATCCTAATTTGTTCCGGACATCTTCCTTTTAATGTAAAGATTTCACAAATCAATTTAACAACCAGACGCCAAATGGCCACATGTTGATACCATTGAAAGAGCCTCTGCCACAGACATAATGCAATTGCAACACAGATTAAGATGTTGTTAAACAAAACGTGTACCAGCGTGTACAGCATAGGAACTCCATGAAAAATGCTCATTTTGACATGTAACCTCTAAGTGTGGCCTTGATTTTTAATGAACAGACATAGATCATGTGCGTGACACGCCTCCTCAGCATGGTGAATTTTAAAGGCAAGTTTTTTAATCCTATAATCATGGTCAAGATACAGCCCGTACACTGAATTTTCAAACCTTTGACCTATAGGCGTGACCTCGATCTTAGAGTTGAAATTTTTTGGGAAGTTTTTTGAATATCCTATTATGCGAGGTCAAGATATTGCCCAAACAAGGATCATTTCAATCCCTGACCTCCAACCTTGACCTTAAAGGTACAGACCTGGGACTTGTGTGCGGAACGTCGCCTAGTCAACCTTCATGTCAAGTGTTTTGAAGATCTTGTAATGCATGGTCAAGAAACAACCCGGACAAGAATCATTTCAATCTTTGATCTCTAACCCGTTAGTTTGTCTAGCATTTGAAATATTTCAACTGGCTGTGAATACAAGAAAACGTTTTAAAACAATAACTCGGCCGAGATAAACCAGGGGGATGACTTGTGTCCGAATGATTTAAATGTTTGATATGCAATAGAGATTGTTTTTCAGTTATGTCTCAACGCAAAGAAGGAAATCAAAGCAGGACCGTATTATACCAAAAACAATCAAGTCCGAAAACAATTCTTAAACATTGTACTATTTTTAGAGATTAACTTGTTGTGTTTACCCTTAAAAGGTGATATGTCTTACTCTTTGAATTTCACCGGAAGTCAGGATGATTGAGACAGCCTAGCGGCCGAAAATTGTCTGAAAGTATAGGACTAACATGTGTGTCTGTTTGTACAGAAAAATGTTCAGTCCATGATAAACCTGATAAAGTCATGTTACGTTGAATGATTGATTATGAAATTAATTTTAAGCACATTCTGGTCACTTCAAATTGAGACAGAAGTTTCTATTGCAGTTTAATGGCATATCTGTTTGTTTTGTGGTTTTACATGATTAACTGAGTTAAGATATGGACTGATGTAACGTAATTTAATTATCATATGTTCACTCTTTTTCTTTATTATATATACTTAATTATCTAAGTATGTACCAAATGGATCATTTTAATTTCAAAACATTTTAAATAATAAATTGTATTAATATCAAATTAACTACTGTTGAAGTCATCAAGATCACAACATTTGGTAAAATATTTGAACCCTCCAGTTTTATCACAACTGAGGGTCAACTTGTCAAAGACATATATTATAGGTGCCCCTATCAAAGTTGGATTATATGATGAGAATAGATATCTTTAAATGTGCCATGTTTTAATTTGAATAAATGTTGCTGTCAATGTGAGGCTTTTTGTGTGTGTTTTTTAATTCTAATTAATTTCGATGTAAATCTATACTGTTTCAAGCACTTAACAACTGCCAACCTTCCCAATTCATAGATATATCTTGTACTGCAAGAAAAAAGACCTGAATGCTAAATACCGACACAGAGCCAAATCACAGGAGAATAAAATAACAGTATATAGTTTTGAATGAAATTCTACTGAAAATAGATAATAAAATGTTAATCAAAAAAGCCAATCATTAAATCAACTTAACAAATTACTGTAAAATAAGCAATAAGACTATCAGTACCGGTTTGTGTTAAATTTATATTCGTTAAAGACCTGTGCATGTATTTATATTTACGAATAGAGAAGGGCATGAGGCCTGCTCAATACCTCTTATTAATCCCTGGATAGTCAACATTTTCAACGTTTCTTGTAGTTAAAAATTTTTCATTTGGTTCATTGCATATTGTCACAATTTGCTAAATTAATAACAAATTGATCAATATAAAATAGAATATTTTTATTTCTTTATTTTTAGTGAATTAAAAGATATGAACCGTTTATGTATCAATTTTACTTCTACAATGGAAATACAGTTTTAAATCGAATTGCCTTTGTACTCAAAATTCCACTTTCAAACCGAACTGCCTTTGTACTTTATGTTTTAACAATTCCCCTGGTAACAGGTGAGGTCACTCGAAAATGGAATGTACAGTAGTATTCAACAGTACACTATTAGCCGCACCTTGGAACTTTTATGATCGCCTAATATCGTCAATATTGAGCATTGTTTCCTACTGTCATTAAACATTTGAAAGTGGATTTTGACATAGTAGCTAGACCTGCAAGTTTTGTTGGCATCATATATTTTATATCTTATGACAAATCATGCAAAAAGAAAGAAATTAATGGTAAGATTTTCTCCCGGCGGACTCCTGCTTGACAACTAAATTAATCTAACAAAGTGTTGAAAACATGATCTTGCTTTACTATACATATTAATTATAAAACGAATACATTTTCCATCCACATTATACATTAGTTTTTGCCAGAACATAACACGATCAACTGAGTTTTATAATCAACAAAAGCACAATATAGGTTTTTCGCAGCACCAAAGTGGAAACCAACAAGTATTTTAAGAGAAAACATATGATCAATTGTGTTATAAGTCATTCGAAATCAAGCTTGGCCTTCACAGAACAAGTTATAGTTTGCTAAATAAGTGTTAAGCATGTCGTAAAGCACTAGTAATCAATTAACCAAACAAGTATCTTAATGCCTTATGTCGCGTAACGTAGTATAAACACTTTAAAGTGTCACGTAACATAAAAGTTACGTATGAAACACTTTAAAGTAATAACTAAAATCAATAGTAGAATTCAAAGTTTATTTGTAACAAAAAAGCAAATACTTCATCATGGTGATCAAATGTAGATTTACTTAGATGCTGACAGTTCGTGATAGCCGCTGGCTATTAGACCAATTAGCGTGACAGTTCATGACTGTAGAATACACCTTTTTGTATATAACAAGAAATTAGATATGCACACCTTGTCACAAACTAGACGAAATCAGCAGTATATATGAACGCATGTTTTAATGTAGAGAGAGTTAGAGTGCGGGATAGGCAAGGCAAGGAACGAGGCCTTGGGTCCTTAATGGACGGCAGTTAGGATGCGAGATTACCTTAAATGTCATGCTGTATTATATACTGATTATTATACTTAGAAAGAACGTGGAACAATAAAGACTTAGAACACTTGAACAGTTGTTGGTTGGTTACTGAACGAACTATCACGAAAGTTAAGTGAGCGTTGGCATTACGCGACAATTAGTAATTGTTGGGATCTAACTTATCCCCATATATATATATATATATATATATATATATATATATATATATATATATATATATATATATATATATATATATATATATAGGCAATATTATTCCTCTACTTCATACATCTGGGAATAATCCGAAATCTAAGATACTATTGAACTTGTTACAAACAATTTGTAAAAAGGTAGCACTATCTGCATATTCCGACTACTCATTCAATTTGTTGTCATGAAGACGCACTCTTATTTTTCTTCAGTCCTTTAATGGGTTTCCTGACCTCGTCAATATTTGGCAATAACAGTCTTTATCTTTAAATTTTTAACATTTTTTATACTTTTACTTTATTTATATTCTCTAATAGTGGTTTTCTGATTGCATTGAATCTCAGACAACAAAAATAAAGAGATCAGGCAAATAGGCTTTCAAAATAGCATTATTAAAATTGCAAGATTATATATCAAAATCCGTACTGGAATCATATATAGCAGACTTATCAAGCTTCACAAAATGCTCTTGAAAAACCTCACTTGTAGTTTTAGAAAAGTCTCTTTCATGTTAGTAGAGATCTTATTTAGGAAATTCCAATCGCTTTTAGAATTGGTCGATCGCAAATTTAACATTTTTTTATTTACATCAGCAAGCATATTATTAATACTACGGTACAGTCCCGTCAAAATAAGGTTGGAAGACCATATTGAGCGAACATGTAATCCATGTTAAGAAACGGCGAAAGTTGGTGTCCTTGTGCTCACGTGAGGACGTTGGGGTGTTTATGTCGAAACGTTTATGTGATAACAGTCCTGCATGCCTTTGGCTGCTGGCACACAAATGCAATAACATTGGACATATCTGTTAACAAATGGTGAATCTTATTAGTTTTACAACTGATAGAGATTATATACGACAATGCACTCAGTGTTGTATCAATAGACAATTCAGTTGTGCATCGAATTTGCTTCTATTGTGCTCATAATGCGAAACGCCATTTGATGTGGAGATATGTTCTCACCAATTCTTACACTCCATTGGACTATGCTAGTATAATTTCGTTAAGGCCATTAATGCAGGGCAATAAACTGATTGACTGTTCTGTTGATTGTGTCATTAGTAACAAGTCTACATATCTTGGTAACATCATTTGCCGCTTATTCACATAGATCTATGAGAAATTTATAAAACTAGACACGAAGGCATTTTACTGCTGAAATATCGTTGTGACTTTTCATATATCTGTAAATCTGTAAAATATATAATATATTTATTAAGCAAATTTGTCTAGATATTTCGCTTTCGTATCAAGGAAATGCATGCAATGTGGATATTGTCGTCAAGCCGTATGTTCACATAATATTGGTCTCCAATTGGTCTCACTGGTATATTCCAAAATAACTTCTCATTTCACCAAATGCAAAACCTCGAGTGACGAAAACAGAATAGCTTTCCCCATATACCCAACAAAACACGATTACTGGAGTACTACGACTACCAATCTCCCAAAATAAATAAAGTTTGTATTTCTCAAAACGTGAATTATCTCACTCAATACGTGAGTAAACTAATTAGTCACTTATCTCATAATACAACAACACAAACAGTGTAGGAATTGGCAATGTATTTGGGAAACATGTCGAGACAAACAAAGAGGGTAGTATTTCAAATAATTGTTATATCTATTCTTCATATTCATTTAACAGATACATATAAATGAATAACATATAAACTAAAGGACATACTTCCTTTAAAAATTAAGCGTCCGTACCAAATCGAACTCCTCAAGACACTCTTCAACCTATATAATATGACAAACGCGTTTCTATCCAAAGTTATTTAAGCTAAACACCACTAAAGGGTCTCTATCCCTAGCTGTCTAAGCTAAATATCACTTCAGGACATTTAGCCCTAACTATCTAAGCTAAATATCACAAAAGTGTCTCAAGCCCTAGCTTAAGTCATAACCCCTGGCTATCTAAGCTAAATATTATAAAATGGCCTCTAGCCCTGGCTTTCAAAACCAAAATATCACAAAAGGACATCAAGCCCTGGATATCCAAGTTTAATATCACAATAATGCGTAAATATCAAGCTAAATATCCGAAAAGATGTCAAGCCCTGGCTATCAAAGCCAACTATCACAGAAGGGCATCTATCCCTGGTTATCTAAGATAAATGTCACTTACGGGCCTAAACCCCTGGTTATCCAAACAAAATATTACAAAAGGGCAGCTAGCCGTAGCTATCCAAGCAAAATATCACAAAAGGGCAGCTAACCCTGGCTATAAAAGCCAAATATCCCAAAAGGGCAGCTAGCCCTGGCTATCAAAGCCAATTGTCAAAAAGGGCAACTGGCCCTGGCTATCCAAGCCAAATATCACTAAAAGACGTTTTTTGAAATAAACATATATATAACCTTATTTGAATAAAAAACAATCAATTAACTTTTTATTCTACATTCCTAAATAATACTCAAATAATTCGCAATACTTCTTATTGTAATCGTTAGCAAATCTGTCTATACCATGCGGGTCATTCAATGTATTGAGATAATTACAAAATAAAATTCTGACAGATCCCATAATCATCAAAATCAACAATTATACTTAGCTCATCGGTAGACAATTTTTGCTTTTTTATATATCCATAGAACTTTCATTGAAACGCCTTTAGAAGCACTCATTGAAAATCTATCAAACGCAATTTCGTAAAGAGACCTGATTGTGCTACCTTTTTCAACAATACTCACACATTTTTGACTGTCTGTTTGCCACTGAACAGTTTTACCCGCTAATTTGTCAAGAAAACTGGCAATGGAAAACCTTATAGCCAACAGTTCTCTATAAGTTGAACTTTGACATTTTTAAGATTCCGACCATGTTTTATGGGACACAGACTCCTCGTGCTCTATAAAGGCGGCACCGGCAACAGCTGAGGCGTCAAAAACACAAATACCTCCAGCAAAATATCTTGAATCATACAAAAATAGTTTCTGCAAAACATCTTTCCAAAAAGGTAATACAAGAAGAAATATCCATCTTGGCACCCCAACTATTCCTTGATTCAATTTGTTTGAAAAATGGCTTCGTCTGCAGTAGACAAACATTTCCTGTTACTGGGGATATGGAAATTATCTAACTATCGAGCTGACACGAAAGGTACGTTGCTCAAAACGTATTCAAGACATTGAATTGTATTTTCAATACGTCAAGTAGGTATTTTCAAACACTCATTCTTTAATCCCAAAGAATGCCTAACCATTCTAAACATTGTGTGGGGGTAAAAATAGAATTACAACATGTACATAAAACATGCCCAGAGAGAAGATTGCAATTTAAGACACTTGATCGTTTAAATATTAAAACCGTCACTGTATTACCACCCCTTTCAAAACGGCCCCAAAAACAGGTACATGGCGTATACAATGATCGGGTATTTTATTTCATTTTATTTTTGAAATTATTATTTTATGTTTTCTGTGTCCCCAGGATGTTTAAGCAGTCATTGTATTAACATACGTTTGAAAAGGACCCCAACACAGGTACATGACATATACAATGATCATGCTGTGTTATAAATGTTTTGAATTTGTTGTTTGATAATAATTGTGAACCTATTTAGACCCTTTTTCTTACAGAACATTTTATTTTGTGTGATATTAAATTTTGTTTATGCATTTTATTCCCGAAAGGTATGCAAACACTGCTTCCCTTACCTTCTCTGTAATATCAGGTTCGGGAAATAGCAGTCGATACCTGTCAATGACTGGCATAATTAGTTTCAGAAGTTCTATTTTCAGGTTTTCTCGTTATTCCTTATATGATGGGCATTTGAAGAAAATGTGGCGGAAATGTTTCACCGCGTTGGTTACAGCAGTTAGTATTTGTATAATTCTCAGCAGCTAGCATGCTAGATCCTAATCGAAGTCGTGGTGTAGACTTTATCTTTTAGTGTATTTGTAAAATATGTTTTTATTGTAAGTCGCTTACAAATAGGTTTTTGTTAGTTCATTTTACAGCCGTATGCCTCGATTTGATGTTTTTTCGTCAACCTTGCATTGATACCTGGTTAGCAATTTTATCAGCAATTTCATTTCAGATGACTAGGAATACAGACACATGTTATTGACACCCCCTAGATTATGAAGCAGTTTAGAATTATTAAGTATTTGTTGTAAAGTTTCTGACCGTGACCTAGAAAGGCTTGTTTTCATTGACATAAAGTCATTTAACGAGTCTGATATTATTGTTACAGAGTTGTGTATATTGTTGGCTTTTGCTTGGTGGAGTAGCCTTTTTAGTACAAAGTCTATTGCCGCAAGTACACAAGAGTATATAGATAGCTTTAAGTCAAATTTTAACTCGCATTCGAAAAGGGGTTTGTTATTCTGAGCAAAGCCTGCTATCCCAGCCCCAGCGAGATGGAGAGTATGGTCTTTGCTTCCATCCGTGAAAACCTGCCATGAGTTGTAATATTTGCTATTTATATGATCCTTTACTATTTGACGGTTTATGTTAGGGTCCTCTTTCTTGTCTTCAACTTTTGTGAAGCATAAGTCTATAGGAAGTTCTTGTTTATTGATTATATTTAAGGAATGGGGTTGGGCTATTTTATCTTTTGTGAGAAAACATTAATTCACTAGTGGTAGTGCGGTCCTTCCGTATGGCAATTTAAAGTGTTTTAGTTTGTTTTCTTTGTGTTCAAAGATAGGGTCTCATTTGTTGTTGTTGTTGTTGTTGTTGTTGTTGGTAGATCGTCCCTTTGGCGTGATGATCTAACCTTATATGTTTACATATCTATTTCTCTATGGTAGCTCACAAGAAGTTCACCATATTCTCTTATTCCTATTTTATGAAGGTATGCTAGAGCTCCTAAACCCCAGTAGTTTGTCAAATGCTAAGGTAGAAGAATACTGCCACTAGATATTTGTTGTCAAGTTGGGCCCTTTTACAATCATGTTCCAGTCTAACATTATACCTCGTACAAGCAACGTGAAAGGGATGAATATACGGACCCCGTACACGCAACGTGTACGGGAAGGATATAGGACTCCGTACACGCAACGTGTACGGGATGGATATACGGACCCGTACACGCAACATGTGAGGGATTGGAATACGAACCGCGTACACGGATGAATGCACGGTGTAGCCAGTTAGCAACACGAACGTGCGTTCCATAACTGCTGATGTTACAAACAACGGCACTACGGCACAGCTGTAGTGGGCGCTTCACTTCTGTGTCATGGGAAATAACAAAAAAATTGCAAAATATACGCTCTAACTTTTATTCCATCTAAATTGTAGCGTAGAATATACTAGCAAAGCGGTTATCTGAAAGGTTAAACATACTCTCAGATAAACATAAGATACAAAACAAAATGGATACAAATTCATGCGTGCATATGAAAATTAACAAAACACAATAGAAGGTATGTTTACAAAGAACTGTGGGAATCCTGCAGCTAGTAATTGAAATATAGTTTTATTAACCCTAACAATAAAAATGTAATTGTATTTTATCTTTACAATAAGAAATGTTATTATCTTAGAACAAAATTATTTAAACAAATAATTCCTACGAACGAAGGCAAATAAATCAAAAGTAGACTTACTGAACAATGATATTTGTGCCCAAAACGTAGTGAGATAATTACAACCAAGATTCGTACTTAACATTCCGAAATCTAAACTTCAACTGCGCCCTTGGAAGGCGGCAAATCTTGCATTTGCATATAATTATTATTTTGGACCAACCAAAATGCAGGAAGCGCCCCCTAACAAAATAAATTCAAACTTTAATTTTCTACATATGGGACAAATTAATTACAAGTGACCCAACATTTTGGCAGGATCCAGAACGCACTGAACTAACATTGCGCTGGACAGCTGACATGATGTATTGAAATTAAAACACAGTAAACCCCGATAACTAGAAATATGCACAAACATTCGGAGACTGGAACATATGGACATTTTACGGGATGGACAGGGATGTTAGGGTTTGACCGTGTTAAACATGGATGATAAGGAATAACAAATACATGCTGTTTCTTTATAAAACATTATTAATAGACATGGGAAAAACTACTATTTATATAAATTAAATAAAGATTTAACAATAGCATGTTTGACTAATCAATGTTAAATGTCATTCAAAATGTTGTATGGTTAAAATTCCACTGTCTTGTCAAACAACAACTTATACAGGCTGTTCAAACAAACATCCAGAAAACATTACACAACTAATATTAGTTCCATTCCGCGATTTCGTGGCTTCAGGCATTAGGTCAAATTGCGCACGGACATCAGGTCACTGATAAAAAGAAATTATAAAGACACAACAAGCTTATGGCTTACAGACATTTGAAATGCAGATTTGATATAATACAGCAATATGGAAAATTCATCACCATGAAGTTAGAAAACCCCGTGATAGAAAAACCGTTAGAAAATGTCTAAGTCTAGACTTGTTTAAGATGCACTCGCAAAGCATTAAAAACTGTAATCTTCGGCAGTTTTTTAGCAATTTACTGTGATCTTTGTGCTTGAAGGAAGACAAAATATTTTATATCAAAACGGTCATTCTGAGAAAGTGCAGCTCTAAAAAATTAAGACAGTCCATTCCCAGATGTGATGATAATACATAAACATAAATCTGTGTTGTACATAACATTTCTATGAAATATTGTCAACGTATGCCAACTAATATTTAATCAAAGTAAATTCAATACATAGCTTATATTAATTCATAAAGGCATATATATTTATTATTTTGTTTCCCCTCAAAATTGTACCAGCTAGCCAAAAATTGTCTAATGTCAAAATGTCAAACCATTTAGATTGCCATCTTTATTCTGATGTGCATTTTTTCTACTTAAACATTATTTTAAGCTCACAATGCTGTACCTTAATTTAAATAACAACCCCACATTTGATCAGAATTAAAGTTTATCCGTTTGTCAAATGGTTCACGTTCGAATTATAAATACCAATGCACGGTTCACAGACATAATAACTAACTAATAATCGAAGTCAAATAAAAAACAACAACAATTATATCTTATAATATGCTAGCTCGTAGTCTTTCCTCATTAATGTTGGGTATTCTTCCTTGCTGCTATTTGGGTCATGTAATGACACAGATAATATCGACTCTCGCGGTTTCTGCATTCCGCTGTTACGGCTGGCTATTGATTATACGCTGTTGATTGGTTAAGTGACCAGCGGATAAATATTGGCTGAAACTTACGCTTTTCTTGAAAATTTAAACAGAATATTAAAATTGTTTTATTTTCTATTATTATTTTTATTATTATTATTATTATTATTATTATTATTATTATTATTATTATTATTATTATTATTATTATTATTATTATTATTATTATCGTAAATTGAAATTATTATAGTCGCATAAATATGCATAGCGAAAAGAGAAACTGATGTTGAATGGCTAAAAGCATTACTACTAACGCTTTAAGAAAAATAGAATTTTCGATGGTCAAATGTAAGAGAGTGCAACTTTAAAGATGATAGGGCATCTTTAATGCAACTCCCTCATGCCAATGAATGGATTAGGGTCAACCGCTATCAATGAAAATAAAGTTAATAATGGGAAACAAACAATGAAAAAATAAGCTTACAATTAGAGCCGTTGAAAATAAATTTAGGAATAGAAAAAAAATCTGGTTTGCTGCTTCTTAAATTGTGATTTAATTGTTAAACTGTTGTTGTTTTAAACCACGAAGATGAACAATAAGTTTCAATTCTGAACTTTCAATATCATGCAAACTTGAAATTAATAATTATTGTTCTTGATTTTAATAAGTATTCAGTCTTATTTCTTTAAAAACAGATGCCTGTTATTTTATATATGGCCTCGGAGTGGATTTTATCAGCATTCTTCAAAACAGTTGTCACAATTGTTTATATACAAAATTAGTGAGATAAGGAAGCTTGCATATTTATATATGTATTTATTCTTCATTATTTCGATTCATATTTAATTCGGTCATAAAATTGCCCGCAGTCTGTCGAATTAATTAATTAGTTTTAGAATTTGTGTGTTTTAGTTGTATTTCGTATAGTTTTATGACCCACTGGCCATGTGGTTTTTCAAAGCAAATGATCATGTCACTAATTGTCATAACGCGGGCTGTCAGTCAAACTAGCCGGCCAATACCCGACTGACCAATCAACGTCAAATTAAGGCGTGGCTTATCAGTTGCCCTTTGCAATCCGCCATGACCACCGATAATCTGCACTTCTGTAGTATTATTTGTTTGTTTTTCTATATATTTATTACAAATGTGTTCTTAATGATTGAGAGAAGGATTAATCAAATAAGGAGAGCTAAAACACTGACATTAACAAAATTATATTGAGTTTGACTTCCTCTGCATTTCTTTTACATACCTAATAAATAATGAGTACTAAAACTGCACTCTCACAGATTGACCGTTTTGATAACTTTTTTGTCTTGGAATGAGCCAAGTTCGCGTAAAATTCTGGAATTCAGTGATATAAGACTGCTGACAAATGATCAGATCAAAGTTTTTTTATATTTAGGTTTGAAATTGTTGATGTTTTATGGCAAAAAGCGTTACAATAATACTTACGCTTTAAAAAAAAAAACTAAATATTTCGGCAGTTCTCAAAATCTGTTATACTGTTAGTTACCTTATATGACTGAAATGAAGGCATTGATAACAAATTGATGAGACAAAACTTTAATCTTTGAAATGCGTCTTTAAAGAGCATCTTTAATTAAACTCCCTTATACCAATGGGAGGATTAGGGTGAACTGCTTTCAATGAAAAGGAAGTGCATAATAGGAATCAAACTATGAAGAATGTAAGCTATCAAATAGAGCCATTTTCAAACAAAAATAAGGTAAAAACAAATCTGGTTTCTTCAAAATTAGGACTTAATGCAATTTTAATAAAATGCAATAAAGAAAACTTGAAATTAATGAATATTTTTGTTGTGTTTATTTAATAATCGGTCTCTTTTGACGCCTTATCTTAGATATGATCTTATTGTATAAGCATTCATCAAAGCAGATGTCACAGATAATATAAAATTATTTGAATACAATTACAAAATGTATAAGTGATATAAACCTGCTGGATATTTATTTACTTTTTTTTTATTTATTTATAGTTATTTACTTCATGCATAATATGATAATAATATTTTCCGCAGTTTGTCGATACAATTAATGAATAATTTTAATAATTCGTGTTTCGTAGATTTATGACCCACTGGCCAGTGGGTCATAAATCTACGAAACACGAATTATTAAAAAATATATATGCATAATATATATGTGGTTATGAAAATAATTGATCTCCGCGCGACATGCACTAATTAGAAAGGCCATAAAAGTACCCGAGAAAAAGACAGTGATGACACTTCTTAAATCTATTAGGTGCCACCTTTCAATATAAAAACAACATATATTAGTTATGCACCCCATTTCTTCAGGGGAAACAGTCGTCTGTGGACTTATCTGAAAAAATGTATTAGTTAATTCCTACGATTTACTAAAAGCGATATAGCCTTATGTGTTTATATATATAAGTCCTAACATTTAGTATTGAACCCCTCCCCTCATAACGTATATGACCAATTGGTATATTCATCATATACGGGTGTTGAGTTATTTTTATCAGAAATTTTGCCACCCTTGCTGTTTTGCATTTTGTATTGTTTCTTTAGCCTTTCGCATGGCCATTATCCAGTTTTCATGTTTAATAGAAGTGTTTTTATTAAATGTTCCTATATTTTTCTTATATTATAGTTCGGTATGAAAGAGTTGTTAAATTTTATTCCATATCCGATTGAAGCTTTTTCTGTTTACCATTTTTTGGTAATATTTTTGTTATTTTATTTGTGGAACATCTAATTGACGTTAGTAATGGTTGTTGGTCACTACCAAAAGTGTTATTTATTACATAGAATTCACTAGAGGAGTGAAGATGTGGTGAGATGAGTGACAAGTCAATAGCACTATCGGCCTCATCTCGTTATTTGTCAATCATTTAAGAAAGGAATATTATTGTCATATAGGGAAGTGAGCAGGTCATCGGCCTCGCCGTCATTCCGGAAGTCTCCTGCGGGGTCCAGCCAATGTGTTTACAGTTTTACGGGGAGAGAACGGCTGTGGTGTTAGTAGTTTATACTCCGGGTCCCGGCGTGAGCACATTGAAGGGTACCAGAGTGACGGTTCAACCACCGCACACATATCCTGGGCGGTTAACCAGTACTAGGTGCATTCACTCCTGCAAGGAACTGTCAACTTCTGTACATGCCAGGGGCAGTGGTACAGTGCGATTGGTCGTAGAAAGGATTTCAGAACCGATCACAACAGAAGTGACCAGGTCCACCCGGGAATCGAACTCTGGTTGTCCGATTCGCAGTCCAACGCTCTACCGACTGAGCTTACCGGGCGGACATTGGGGAGAGAACGGGAAATAGTCTCGCTATTTTATACTCAACCGAACTCCCGAATACTTCCGAACGACTTCCGGCATGGAGATTTCCGTAGGTCCGGTCTGGCCTGTATTTTATACCCAACCGGCCTCTGCTCTATTCTCGTTTTTTAGTCTTCGTCACCTGCTCTGAAAATTCAATGCTTTTCTAAAATGTCAAATATTGCTTGGTCATTTTAATAATCTGAGACAATTTCATTTAGATTGTCTGTCCTTTATCATCTTTCTCACCGATTTCATTATTTTTCATATTTGATACGGAATTCATCCTGAATTAATTTGTTTTTTAACTTAACATAAAATATCAGAAGGCTTTCCACTTAGTTGAGACAGCTTTATATCTGACGGCTCTAACTTGGCAAAATACTCTCTTATTCTGATGAAGACATTATAATATCTCTGATATTTGATGCATAACTAGTAATGTCGTCTTAAGTGCCGTTGTGATTTTTAACCAAAACGTTAAGGAGAATGAGACATCTGAATTTTATTTTTACAAAACAATGCCAACTTCATTAATTAAGATCTATTGTTTCAATTCAGAAGTTCATATAATTTAAAAGTGTTCGGGTGTCGAATGTAATGAGGGACAATTAGTTTTTTACGTATGGTTAAAAATGGTTCAAGTAAGTAGTGAAATTCAACACCTATAACATTCAAAGTACATAAATGACATATTCTTTGGTTTCTCTCAATGGTCATAATGTCTGCCTTTTTCAAGTGGTAAAGAATGGTTTGTGGTCCTAAATTTACAAAGCAATTTACTAAGGTTTCTAGGTAACAAGTCAAGATATTCTTCAAAACAATGATTATTCTTAAACATCCTATACAAGTGACAAGACATTTGGAAGAGCTATTGTAATGTTGTCAGTGTAATGTATATAACAGACCCAAAACGGGATGGTTTAATATAGCTTTATTTCATTCATACTGATACGCACATGATCATGAATCTAATCAATAACTCAACTATCAACATACATGCAACTGTTAGCCAGAGGCGGGCTTATCATACAAAGAGGCGGGTTTATCAATACTGGGCTCTGATTGGCCATAACATCCCTCCTTTACACGGATTTGATTTTACTTATATGAAAAAGATTAATAAATCATATAGACATATGTTCATGAATTATTCATAAAACATTGTATTATTTCTTTTTAACAGAAACTATCATTTTCTTAAATATCATTGCAATAATCAAATTACTTGCACCCATGTATTAAAATAAACAAGATTATTGTCTGTTTATAAATTAACCTCTGACCCTTTTTCCTCACAAATTTAGAAAATGTCGGGTAATAAAACTGTCTAATAGCACACACATTATAGATCATTAAGAACAAGCATTAAGTTCGAATGTTAGATAAACGGCTTGTCCCTATGACATTAAGATGATATCATGTAAATGGTTTGACCGGGAAGAGATTTCCCAGCAAATGTCTGCTTAATTATCATGATGCGGTTGTAAATCAGTTTCGAATTTCTGTAATGTTCTGGTCAATCCTACGGACGCTCCCAGAATTTTGAAGTTAATGGTTACTCCACGGAAATGGGTTAATGGCTTCACGAATTAAGTTTATTAGCATTTTGCATGGGAATAGTTTGTTGTTGTTTTTTTATTGTTATTAACACTCTATTATTATCTCAAAACTCATTTATACTATGCAGACATTATTATGGCCTGGATAAAAACAAAACATACAATTAACACTCGTTCAATCACGATAACGTATCGGCTTCTGACGAGGTCTGTTTGGTCGCTGTTCGTTTTCGTTGTTGTACTGCTCGCGCGGTCCTGAACGCTGTTTATGTTGGTGGCTGTGTGTGGGCGGTACAGGTACCAACTTAAAGTGTGCGGCGTCGCGTGTCATTTCACGGCTGTCATAGCGTAGTGACCATGGATCCCTTTCTTCTGATGACGCATCCCCATTTATGACTGAATGGCGTTGTTAATTTATTTTGTTTGGGTTGTTTAACAAGGACCGGATCGCCTGGCTGTAATGTACACGGTTTTGCCTTCCATTTTTCATCGGCATACTTTTTGTTCTTTTGCTTTGATTTAGTGTCCCTTTTACGTACATATATATCATTTCTCGGCACGGTAAATATTGGAAGCTTTGCCTTCATTTTGCGATTGAACATTATTTCAAATGGCGCAAGTCCTGTGCTTGGATGTGGGGTTGATCTGTAATTCATTAGAAAAATAGTAAGTTCAGATTTAAAGTTCTTTCCAGACGCTGTCGCAGTTTTCATTTTTTACTAGTGGCTTCATAAATGCTTCTACCAATCCGTTGGCTTGTGGGGCTAGTGGGGTTACCTTCCGGTGTTTGAACCCGATACTGTTTGCGAATTGCTTAAATTCATGGCTATTGAACGGCGCTCCGTTGTCGGATTTTACCACACTTGGAATTGAGAACATTCCAAAAATTCTTTCTTTCTTTCTTTCTTTGCGATATGACATTTTGTGCAGTCAGGCTTGTTAACTTTTCAACTAATGGGTATCTACTGTAGTCACAGATAACTACCATAAAATATTCTCCTGTAGGAAATGGCCCACAAAAATCAACTGACACTTCATCCCACGGTTTCTTTGGTAATGGACTTGGCTTGATCGGTTCTACCGTCGTTTGTGGTGATGCAGACATGCATGGTATGCAGTTCTCGCATTGTTCGTCGACTAATTTTTCCAGATAGGGGAACCAGCAGGTTTCCCGTAAGGGCATGTTCTAAAACCTAAAACAGAACAGATATTTTATTAAGACTTATACTAACGTACATCGTCTAATCACATAATAATTCACTTAAATAAGTCATGTGTATGTACAAGGTAAGTTTTAAAGTTGAACAAATATTTGTGTTACAGGAGCGTTATTCAATTATAATAAACTAATATAAGGTATAAATATGTAAACGCAGTAGTGTAACAGCTTAATAAACAGGTTGTAAAAGAGGATGAACAGAATTATGTAGCATTGTTTAGAACACAGTTACGGATACATAGTGATTCCTTAACGTATTTACAGAGCTTAATAAGCTCAAATCTATTAACATAATTTAATAGTTGATGATATTTAAAAACGGAAGGGCGAACATAATAATGACGTTTAATGTATTTCTGTCTTATAACTAAATAGCATGGACATATACGTACAAAATGGTATTCATCAATATCAAGATGGTTACAACACATACAGTAGCGTTGATTACGCGGAGTATTATTTCTTACATCCAGTTTGTATCCTTAATGGATGTACAGATAATCGTAATCTACAAATATAAAAGCGGTATTTCCTTGGTAATATATTCAGATATTCTTCATACTGTAATGTATTTTTAAATACCTTATACTTACCAAGAACAGAGCTATTAGATAATGAACCATACCATTCCTGCTTATATGTATCTATAACTCTACATTTAAATTCGTGAACAAATGCGTTTACGATTACATTTTGTACATCATCAAATATATGTGTATAAGTTTTTTAACATTGGAAACCCAATTGGTATATCCTTTATTACTATCAGCTACTGCTTGCAGATATACAACACTTATCAATATATTATTAGTGTTAGCTTTTTTCAACCAGTACTTAATTATACGTAAGTATCTAGTAATATATAAAGGACATCTACCTAATTCTCCATATACACTAGCAGTACAAGTGTTGATTTTAACATGTAATAATCTTTTACAGAACTTCAAATGAATACGATCTATTTCTTTCGATTTAGTATAACCCCATATTTCACATGAATAGTTTAATACAGACCCTACAAAAGTATCAAACAACTGACAAAATATATGAGGCTTTAAATCATACTCTATACATTTATACAGTAACACATTTAAAGCCTTTAGAGCTTTTCCAGCTAAATATTCTTGGTTTAATGTATAACTACCAGTATAGTTAAAAACAGTACCTAGGTAGTTAAAATCACTAACGACTTCGATGTTTTGGCCATCATAGGTCCAGCTTTCATGCGGTAATAAACGTCCGCGCTTACGAAATACCATAATTTTAGTTGTATTAGTATTTACTTTTAGACCCTATTTATTACAATATGTATTAAGTAAATCCAATTGTTGTTGAGTTTCAGTCGGTGTCTTTCCTAAAATGGCCATATCATAGGCAAACAGTAACATAATTAATACAACATTATCTATGATTATACCAGAATTAACGCTACTTAAAATAACTCTAGGTCTTCGACAAATAATGAAAATAATATGGGGGACATAACCTCCCCTTGTCGTAAACCAGCTGCATAGCTAAAGTATTCTGAGTATGATGAACATGATTTTACACATGATTTAACATTCTGATACATATCTTTCATAACATTCAATATTTTCCTTTGAATACCACATTTATATAATTTTAACCACAGTGCATTTCTATAAATAGTATCAAAACACTTCATCACATCGACAAATATAACGTATAATCGTTTATTTTCATTTATATAATTTTGCACTAAAGACGTAAGTAAAAATATAGCGTCGAAAGTCGATCGACCTTTACGAAATCCGAATTGGGCGTCCGAAATAATATTATTGTTATCGCATATAAATTCAATGCGTTTATTTAATACAGTCGTAAACAATTTCGAAAAGCAACTAACTAGAGTAATACCCCTATAATTGTTAACATCATTTACACCACCTTTTTATGCAATGGTACAATAATCCCGGATAACATCCTGAGTTCAAAATACAGTTAAATATATCACATATGTGTGCAGCAAGTATGTCGGCACATTCAATAAAATATTAATTTAACATGCAATCATTACCATTGGATTTACAACGTTTTAATGCTTTAATAGCTTTCTTAACCTCATCAATACTAATCGGATTATCTAATTCAGGGTATACCGTATTAGGCTGACTGAAGTCATTATTATCACAAAACGATTCTGCTTCTTCATTGGAACAATCTACTATATTATTACTAAGATTTTCAAAAAATATTTTAAACTCATATAACGAAATATTGTTCTTTGCACTCTTTTTTTAGTTTTAAAATACTTCCAAAAATCTTTTGGCTTATGTGTCTTTAAATTTTCTATTTCCTGCATTTTACGTCTATACATTTGGCCTTTCTTTCTACGGATCAAATCTTTATATTCTTTTCTCTTTTGACAAAATATCAAACGACTTTCATTATTCTTATTTGCATTGTAAACTTTTAAAGCATCTAAATAACAAGTGCGTGCATTTATGCAATCTTCATCAAACCAATCTGCATTTTTCATACAATCATCGTTGTCAAATACAGGTACATCACTAAACGTACATTGTTTGGAAAATAAAGGATCTGCTACACTCCGTACAATATTTGTGAACGAATTTACAACATTATTAACGGATTCCTTATTTGTACAATCGATGTGACTAACAACAGTATTAAATTGTGGTAACATAGAAATAATTCCTGCTCGAAACTGAGCTTTTAATTTGCCTAGTCCTGTGAACACGGACTGATATTTGTCACATAATTCCTCGTATTTGTTATTGTTCACCGAGTTTATTACTGGCACAATACCGAGTTCAACAGGTAACTGATTAATGTCACTGATGACCCCTGAACAACGTGAAATTCTGCTGCTGTCACTTTTGATTTAGTTTCCACTGTAAATGTACATTTGCCTTTTATAGTAAACGGTTTAATTTGTGCGAATGGGAACACTATGTTTGTTTTCTTCAGCATTGGCCTTGGTTCCATGTCGTTAACAACATCTTGGCTGATTATGTTTATTGAACTTCCGGTATCAATTAGAGTTTTCGTTTGAACACCATTTATGCTTAATATTATCTTCGGCACTTTGTTATCTGTCAAAACGTTGACTCTAAATAATGTGTCTGTATCCGACACCGAATGCTCTTTTTGTGCCTCATTTTCCACCTGGTCAATTCCATGAACCTGAGCCTTACGCGTACGTTTTCTGCATACGCCTATGAAGTGGTTTTTCTTGCGACAATAATTACATGTGGCTCCATAGGTTGGGCACTTGGTTTGATGCGGATATATGCCGCCACAGTTTCTGCACTTTTGTCTTGATTGTGACTGTTGTTGACTTTTTCTTTGTGCTGGGGTGGATAGCTTTAATTTGCATGTTGCGATTTTGTGTGTCGCAGTGTGGCTTTAAATTTGGTTACGTCACTGTGTTGCGGTTCCATTGCTTTGGCTTGTCTGTCCGCAATTTCAATTGTTCTTCCCATTGATAAAATATCTTTAAGCGGCTTGTCTTCTTCCAGACATTTTAGTCGTAGTTTCTTTGACACGCAGCCTTGGATGATTTGGCTCTTTATTTCACTTGTTCTTTGTCCGAAAATTCACAATTGTTTGCCTTTTGGCGGAGGCGAATTGCAAATTGGTCCATCGTTTCAGCTTGTTGTTGTTTTAGATTCCTAAATTCGAACCGCTCGAACTCTCTGTTTTTCTTTGGTTGGAAATAGCCTGTTAACCCTTGCTTGACGTCATCGTAGTTTGAATCGCTGTCTCCAAGATTCAATGTTTCGTATATTTCGAATACTTCATCTCCGGCATAGTGAAGTAATAGCGCTTTCCTCCGTTTTTTGGAGTCAATGCTAAGTCCTGTGAACAAGTTTTCCAACTTTGTCACGTATTTAGTCCACCATGTGCCAAGGGACGTTTCCTCCCCGTACACATCAAATTTCGGGAACGGCGCTAATCCAGCCACTAGCACTTTTAATCCTCAATCCTCGTCGCCAATGTAATGTTGTCAATGTAATGTATATAACAGACCTAAAAAGGGATGGTATACAAGATGGCAAGAGGGCATGTTCTAAAACCTGGCCTGGCCTGGTCCGGCCAGGCCTGGACTGGCCTGGCCTGCTGACTCAGCATATTGTGTCGGGCTAGGCCGGGCCAGGCCAGGCCAGATTTTATACAGAATGATAGTACAAGCTCTGAATATACTAAAACACAATGATTTACCTTAATTTAGAAACTAAACTGCATGTTTAATATAATATATTTTTCTGAGTTTTATTTTGATAAAGAATGTAGTTTAACAATGATTAATCATTTACTTATATAAAACTCAGGTTTTCAATTGAAGTATGCATGTAGTTTTGAACAACTTGATGTTCAACTATTATATGAACTGTAAGATAGAATTTCGACATTTTAAATAAAGACAAAACATAAAAAATCGTCACAAATAAAGTACATATGTATGTAAAAAATAAAATATATATGTATGTAAAAGTTGAGTCTGAACACGTTGATTTTAAAAATCGATTAGTAAACCCAGATCTGTGCACTTAAATAAAAAAAATATCCGATGAGTATTAAGATTTTTCCCATGCATTCAATTAAACTACTTTTTATCTTAATAAAACACAAAAAATACATTACATTAGACATGCAGTTTGATTTCTAAAGAAAGGTATATCATTGTGTTCCGGTATATTCAGTGCTTATACCCTCAATATGTATAAAATATGGCCTCTCCTGGCCTGGCCTGGCCTGGCCCGACACAAAATGCTGAGTCAGCAGGCCAGGTTTTAGAATATGCCTACAAAGAGGCTGGTTTATCAATACTGGGCTCTGATTGGCCACTACAGCTAGCAACAGTACTAGTCCAGTTTTGCAAGCATTTGCCATATAGTCTGCTTTTAACACGTGACATAAGATGATCAGGACTATTAACTAAAATAATCAGATAAGCCAATTTCGTTTATCGTAGAAGAAGAAGAAGACTTTATTCTGCAAACAAATCTGACAAGATCCATAGCATAGCAGAATTAACAACAAAGTATAATAATAATATACTGGTACAGCAAGATGTCATCTGGCATAGTAAGTTTACATAATATATTCAAAATAGCAAAATGAACCTTATATACTTGAAGGAAAAAAGTTCATGTCGGGAGAGACAACATGTGTTCGATTCAATTTATATTAGGTAACAGCACGTCAGTCATATACTAAATGGCTTCTTATTGAAAAGCCTTAAAAGTAAATGTGACAAGATTTTTTAATTTGACTGAACTTTCACTATTTATCAAATGCATAAACTTGAAGAAACTTGGATTACGCCAAAAGTAGTTGTTTATATATTTTTTTCTGATATCTTTATAACTATCGCATTGCAGAACAAAATGAAATTCATCTTCCAATACCCCGCATTTCATACATTTGCGTTCGTGATATGGTAAACTTTCTGGTCTACGCCACCTTCCAGTTTCCACAGGTAACCTGTGTGACGACAAGCGTAATCTAGATAGAGCTTTTCTGTATTTTGGTATGTTTACTAGGTTGAGGTACTCGCTAAACTTAAAACTGAAAATGGTTCTGTAAAACATTGATGTGCAAGAAGTTTGTGCCACAAATGTATGCGACTAACAGAATGGAAGGCCTTTTTGTAGTCAACAATGCACAGTATAATTTTCCTCCGCACCTACATGTAGGTAAAAGTCAATAGGTAGTTTTAATGAGAAAATATAATTAACTGTACTAAACTTTTTACGAAACCCAACTTGTTCTTCTCAACGTAAATTATGACTTTCTAAATAACAATTTAATTTTTCAGTAAAAGACATTCGTAAGCAACTTGCCTAAAAACATAAAATACCTATACCCGTATATAGATATTCGGGTCTTTATAACACCTCCCTTACTCTTATAATTATATAGGTAATGATAACTCGTGTAAAAAGTGTTTTACTTACATCATTAAGAACCAATCTAACGTTGTTGTAAATTGTCTTTTTATAACATGTACTACTATTAAGAAGTGTACGTATTGTAATATTCAGCAGACCATATTAATGCCAGACCATTTATTACAAAGCATGTATTTTTAGGTCACCACTCTGTCCCAATAGCAATAATACATTTGTGTACTAGTTAATGTAATAAAATGCTATATAATCATAAACAAAGGAGGGTAGGTGGGGAGGTATGTGGATGAACAAATTTTAAATGTTGTAAATAATATTTTAGTAATAAAATTTCCCATTCGGAACTCCTCGGCCATTTTTATCGAAAACAACCTCGGATGTATGTCGGTACATCAGTAGAAGTAGTTCGTAAATATTTGAATTATAGCATTAATTAAATGTAGTGTTTAGCTCGTATTTATTGATCTAAGTTTAATTCATTGCCAGTGAAGTGTATCATTGCAAACATAATTAAGATTCCCAAGAGTCAAGTCATTAAGTTCAAATGCTAAAATAAATTACAACGCGATCTACTTCCAGCGGACTTAAACAGTACCATTTTCTGGCTATGTAAAATACATCCTAGGCTGTTTACGATAAAAATGGCCGAGAATACATTCGGAACTCCTCGGCCATTTTTATCGAAAACAACCTCGGATGTATGCTGGTACATCGGTTGAAGTAGTTCGTAAATTTTTTAATTATATCATTAATTGAATGTAGTGTTTTGGGGTTGTATTTATTGATCTGAGTTTAAATTGATTGCCAGTGTAGTGTATTATTGCAAACATAATTAAGACTCCTAAGAGTTAAGTCATAATGTATAACTGTTAAATACAATAACTATGCAATCTTCTTGCAGCGGACTTAAACGTATCACTTTTTGAGTGTGTAAACCGTCCAAATACATCCGTGGTTGTTTTCAAAAAACCAAATGGCCGAGAAGCTGGTCGATACTATTTCCGGTCTCTCCCCGTAAAATCCGGTCTCATCCGGTATCATAATTCCCGGTTCATAACTTATGGCCCCAGGAAACGGTTTGTGTTGCCGATGTTTGTTTGAGTAATTTGACAATTTTATTTGCTTTAATATGTAACAAAATAGAATAAAATATTTAAACATTATGTCTAAATTTATGCAATTTGTTATATGTCTAAACTATTAATGCAATTTGTTATAGGTGTAGAGCTGCACTCTCACAGATTGACCATTTTAACAAATGTTTGATTGTTTGTCTTGGAATAAACCAACTTTTGCGTAAATATTTGCAAACTAGTGGTATATGACTGCTCACAAAAGATCAGATCGCAGAGTTTCATAGTTCTGTTCGAAAAGTAATGTTTTATGTCTTAAACCGTTACTAACGGGTTAAGAAAAATGCATAAAACATATTTTTTAACTTAAATATGAAAGCTGCGATCTGAATTTTTGTCAGCACTCTTATAACACTGGTTTCCATGGATTTTCGAATAAATTGGCTCGTTCTAAGACAAATAATAAAAAAGTTATCAAAACGTTCAATCTGTGAGAGTGCAAATTTAAGCCAGGAACACATTACGTCTCCATTTTTCGTTTATTTTTTTTGTGTTGTTCGCTAACATTGAATACATTCGAATAACTTCGTCATTATTACACAACTTTAGCAGAATATATTGTATTTGTCAACTTGAAGTTTGCAATAAATCTCTATCTGTTTAAGAAATCTGATGCTGATTATTTTTGAATTTGGTTATATGTTATTATCGCATTATTTCGTAACTTTATTAGAGCCTTTGCATAACAATCCTTTAATCTATAAAATTGCCTTTCCAATAAACAACCATTTTTTTAAGGTATGAACCGAACAGTAGCCGTGCTTGTTTAATAAAACTGGCTAATCCGTTTATCATGTCCTTAACGAGGGACATTCGCTAATCTCTGACACACGTTTTATAATGCATTTACACCTTTCATGGTATGACATTATTGTGTATTGTCATAAGACAAAATATAATAAGTATAATAATAATTAATGAACTACTGAAATATTCGGAAGGCTATTTTACAAATGAAATATAACTCACAAGATACAAGAATATTTATTTAAAGTCGTCATGATCGGTGGAACTACGATGCTACAAAATTATAAAAAGTAACAAATCTCAGCTTATTTAAGGAATGGACTCCACACACTTAGACCAGCCCAATTGCGTTCATATCCCCGATAATGACATCAACCCCGCAATTCATTCCTCATATTTACACCAATAATTTATTATTTTATTCAAGAAACGTTAAAAAAATACTTCATTTCATTTCAGATTACGTTTCAGTATTCCTTTCTTACCCATTCTGTAAATAGGACGACTCGACTGTTACCGGAAACATTTTTTTAAATGACGTCACAATAACGCGGGAAAAGATCAACCACTTGAAATCACTTGTAAACATAAAATTGAAACACTTTTGGCGACAAAACGTTTAAAATTTAATAACTTAGCACTTTTTAAAATGTTGATTTATATTTTACGGGACCTGCTGACACAATAAAAAACAATAACACGATCAATTTTATAGTTTTCATGTATATTGTTATGCGATGAATTGCGATCCGAACATATCCGAAGATGTTGTGATTGATGAACGCAATTGCCGAAAGGCAGTTCATTAAAGGAATGGAAGTTGAGGTGTAAATATGATTACTTAAATTCCACGAGTTCTACAACAACCAAATGGACATGCCTGTGGTGTCTTTGCAAACTCAACTCAACTCCAAATTGCAATTGCGAATGCTGTAGAATTTTGTTTAAGAATGGCTGTGTAAATACAGATGTCAATTTCGTTGTAAGTGAAATGAGGGAACATCTAGTCAACTGTCTAGAAAAAAATCTGTTTCATAAAGAAAATGAAAAGTCACGACCCACAAGACTTTCAAAATAAAAACATTCTGTTCATGTCAAATGCCAGAATTCGTCGATAGTTTTGTTATTTGCGAACATAAAACATGCAGGAAAAGATTCCAAATGAAATGCGTCGGCAAAAAATTAAAAATAGACGATCATTGGCAACTGGTCGTGGCAGACTCCTGTAACAAAATCAATATTTAAACAAAACAAAAATGAAAGAATTCCTGAAGTACTGAGTTAACTTACAAATTTAATTTACATGTATTCACGCATGTCTATTTGTATTACTATTATCAAAGCTATACTTACATGTATAACTGAATTTAATAAGGAAAAAACACACAATGTGTTTGTTATTCATTACATTAATTTTAGAACATGTGCATATTTTATGTTCTTATATTTGTCTTAATTTATTACTTGTTTTATTGATATAACATATGATTTAAATGGTGAAATAATTATCATCCAATATCTAATGTTTTAATCAACTGTAATCTTTTGTAATCCTATTACCCCCCGCGGTCATTCACATCTTCTCGATCACGCCCGATAATTTTGAAAACAGAGACCGGAGGAGACCGGGTATCGGATGAGACCGGGACCGGGAAGTAGTATCGCCCAGAGAAGCTCCGAATACAATTTCAATTAATTTCCGATCCATTCGGAGCTCCTCGGCCATTTTTTCAAAAACAACCTCGGATGTATATGGACGGTTTACATACTTAAAAAGTGGTACGTTTAAGTCCGCTGCAAATAGATCGCGTAGTAATTTTATTTAGTAGTTAAAATTTATGACTTTAAAACTCTTGGGAATCGTAATTATGTTTGCAATAATACACTTCACTGGGAATCAATTTAAACTGAGAGCAATGAACACAACTCTTAAACACTACATTTAATTAATGCTTTTACTAAAAAAATACGGACTACTTCAACAGATGTACCGGCATACATCCGAGGTTGTTTTTGAAAAAATGGCCGATGAGTTCCGAATGTTTCCGATCGTGATCTGAGGCTACATACAACCATGTATCATATGGATACGCTACTGAAAAACACATCGCCTGCCAAAGATCTGGCATTTATATTTAATGCCAGACAATCTATTTTAAACCATGTATTACATTTTAGGTTATAAAGTGAAACAAGACAATGAGACATAAAGTTTTTCGCGTTGTACGCAGTCAGTGGCAATCACTGGTGAACTTCTAGAAACACCTCGATAGTTTATCTTATGACTGCTGAATAGAACACAGCTTAGTCTTTAAACATATTATTTATTTGTTCACGAATGTTCAGCGCTTTGATGTTGTTTATTATAAAAAACGTACAGAGCCGTATCCTGTGACTTGGTCTTATGAAGCTGTGTGTGACGATCACTAATCGACTAAGTTGCGGCTATCGAACCGGTTTGGCTAAGAACGGGTACGATACAGTACTCTTGATAAAATAACGAATAGGGACGATTAACAAGAACGTTGTTCAAGACAATCTCGAAGACGAATTCGGATTGGGTGAGTTATTTTGTTACAATTTTTGAGTTGCATAATATTGCCGAAATTAGGGGGGCCGCTGGCTAGGGCGGCGCTAGGCCACGAATTGACGTAAAAGGTAGCATAATTTTCAAGTATGAAATTAGTCATTCTAAAATGCCGTCCAGGCTTTTTTTAATGATGGTTAACCTGCATTAAAAAAAAACCTGGACGGCATTTTAGAATGACTAGTATGAAATCCGTTCTACATTAGTTCTCGTATGATAAATATGTTTTGTCATTTGTCGATGACTTGAACTGGTTTCGAACATTATTTTGTGGAATAATTAAGGATTTGATAACCATGAAGTTTGAAAGTTCAAAAATGAGACATCACAAATTGGTTTTGAATGGCATTTAAAGCGGCGGTTTAAACCTGTACTCTCACAGATTGAACATTTTGACTTTTTTTTTTTTTTTTGCCAGGGAACGAGCCAATTTTTGCGAAAACAATGGAAAATAGTTATATAAAACTGCTGACAAAAAATTAGATCACAGATTTTTATATATTTAAGTTTAGCCACAATAAGGCGTGTATAGGGAACGTTTTTTAACATTTGGTTATTTATTGTGTTCCCTAAAATGCCACAAGTCGATTTATACCAATGTAAAATAAAATATTCGACTATTATTCTACAACTACACTGAATTGTTAAAAGAACACATAAAAGGGACACATTAATGATATACTGGTTAATACCTTTTACTTATAACTTTCCATGAAAATCTGACGCTGATCGCCTTGTGTCAACGTTTAATTCACTGCCATATTGGGTTAGCCACTATTAGTATATTTATCCTATGCAGTAACCTCCCCTGTCGGGACATTGATATTCTCGATACATTATTCATAATGTTGATTTTTTTTTTGACTGTTTTCCTGGTTCATATATATATAAATATATTTGTTAGCTCACCTGAGCACAAAGTGCTCAAGATGAGTTATTGTGAACGGTCTATGTCCAGCGTCTGCCTTCCGTCGTTCGTTGTCCGTCGTTCGGCGTCAACAATTGGTTATAATCATCTTCTTCTCCTAAACCGCTTGGACAATTTTGATAAAACTTCATAGGAATGATCCTTGGTTGGTGCTTTTTCAAAATTGTTTAAAGATATGAATTCCATGCAGAACTGTGGTTGCCATGGCAACCTAAAGGAAAATGTCAACAATTGATTATAATCATCATCTTCTCCTAAACACCTTGGACAATTTTAATGAAACTTCATAGGAATGATCCTTGGTTGGTGCTTTTTCAAAATTGTTCAAAGAAATGAATTCCATACAGAACTCTGGTTGCCATGGCAACCTAAAGGAAATGTTAAAAATTAGTTATAATCATATTCTTCTCCTAAACCACTTGGACAATTTTGATGAATCTTCATAGGAATGATCCTTGGTTGGTGCTTTTTCAAAATTGTTCAAAGAAATGAATTCCATGCAGAACTCTGGTTGCCATGGCAACCTAAAGGAAAATGTCAACAATTGGTTATAATCATCATCTTCCCCTAAACCCCTTGGACAATTTTAATGAAACTTCATAGGAATGATCCTTGGTTGGTGCTTTTTCAAAATTGTTCAAAGAAATGAAATCTATTCAGAACTCTGGTTGCCATGGCAACCTAAAGGAAATGTCAACAATTGTTTATAATCATCATCTTCTCCTAAACCCCTTGGACACTTTTAATGAAACTTCATAGGAATGATCCTTGGTTGGTGCTTTTTCAAAATTGTTCAAAGAAATGAATTCCATGCAGAACTCTGGTTGCCATGGCAACTTATTTTAAAAGGAAAAATTACAAAATTTTTTTGGGCAAATACTATGAAGCCTAGTGCTTAAATATTTGTTGATTGGTTCTCTACCATGTTTATTCAAATTATGCCCTTGGAGAAAAATTGGCCTCACCCCGTGGGTTACAAGTTCATTATAAATACATTTTGTTAAAATCTGATAGTTATGTAAAGTTTACTCATCATGCAATGGCAGCAAGACTTGCTATATGGTCTCCCTTTTTGTTGGAAATTCCACTACTTTCTATTTTTAGTAACAAGGTTTTAAATTTTAGTCTTTGACTTAGTCACTTCTGAGGTAATTATTGTTCTTTTTTTAAGTTCATAGATTCAAATAATTACTATACATTTTATTCTTTAGAAGAAATTTCATTTTTACTTAAAAATAAATTTAATAATCATCCTTTTCCATTGAACTTCATGTAGATTATTGTTCATGCAGATGCTACAATCTTATCTTCTGTGTGGATAGTGTTAGTATTCACTTATAATTTATATATTAAAGAAAAAAATATATATTAGAAGGAATGTGATGATGTCCTGGATGGGCAATTGTGATAAGGCTAAAAAAATAAAATTGTTTGTTTAGGGTAACATTCCCAAAATTTCTAGGTAGGGTAGGTAGGCATTTTTTTATATTTTTTTTTTCAAAATCTGTCGTAAGTTCAGAGTGTTTTCTTGCACATGGCAGTCTTTCCTACATTACTGTCATTGCCTGACTTTGTTTTATCATATAAACAATAATTCTGATTAAATTATGCATTTATCCGCCCTTCGTAACTCTCTATTCGCTAACAAATATTTTTTTTGCTCAGAAACGTAAAAAAATAGTTAGGGTCGGCGCATTTTTATAGGTAGGGTCGGGTTACCCGAAACAGACATATTTTTTTTTTAGGCCTAAATATTAATTGAAGGTGTTGAATCTGATCAGAAGTTTGATTTTTAGAGCTTAAGGCAGTTTATTGATTTTATTGGATGGTGCACTGTTTGTTGTATACTAAATGTTATTTCAGTGTGCAAGCAATTGAACAAAGTCCTGTCACTGTGCAGGCACTGTCACTGTGCTGGCAATTAAACAAAGTCCTGTCAGTGTGCAGGTATCTGTACCAAGTGCTGTCAGTGTGCAGTCAATTGTTAAGTCTTGTCAGTGTGCAGGCAACTGAACAAAATCCTGTCAGTGTGCAGTCAACCATCAAGTCCTGTCAGTGTGCAGGTATCTGTACCAAGTTCTGTCAGTGTGCAGTCAATTATCAAGTCCTGTCAGTGTGCAGGAAACTGTGACAAGTCCTGTCAGTGTGCAGGCAACTGTGACAAGTCCTGTCAGTGATTATCCAGGCAACATGTTTGATCAGTATGTTTTTATGCCCCTGAAGGTGGACATATTAAAATCGCACTGTACGTCCGTCCATCCGTCTGTCTGTCTGTCTGTCTGTCTGTCTGTCTGTCTCTCTGTCTCTCTGTGTCTCTGGCTCAATAATTCGTGTCTGTGCTGTAACTTTCTCTTGTATGGACAAATATTATTATAACTTGCCACATGTGTTAGATATACCAAGACGACGTGTCGTGTGCAAGATCCGTGCCCTTAACTCTAAGGTCAAGGTCACACTTAGTGTTTATTCACAATGGAATGCTGCATATAAGAACATAGAGTATAAGTTGTCATGTCCGGGCTGTAACTTTCTCTTGTATGGACATATTTTAAAATAACTTGCCTCGTGTGTTTGACATACCAAGACGAAGTGTCCTGTGCAAGACCTGTGTCCCTTCCATTTAAGGTCAAGGTCACACTTAGGTGTTTATTAACAATGGAATGCTGCATATAAGGACATAGAGTATAGGTTGTCATGTCCGGGCTGTAACTTTCTCTTGTATGGACATAATTTAAAATGACTTGCTACATGTGTTTGACATATCAAGAGGAAGTGTTGCGTGCAAGACCCGTGTCCCTACCTGTAAGGTGTTATTCACAATGGAATGCTGCATATATAAGGACAAAGAGTAAAGGTTGTCATGACGGGGCTATAACTTTCTCTTGTATTGACAGATTTTAAAATGACTTGCCACATGTGTTTAACATACCAAGACGACAGGTCACGTACAAGACCCATGTCCTTACCTCTAAGTTGAAGGTCACACTTAAGGTTTATTCACAATGGAATGCTGCGTATAAGTACATGGAGTATAGGGTGTCGTGTCCGGGCTGTAACTTTCTCTTGTATGAACAGATTTTAAAATGCCTTGCCACATGTATTTAACATACCAAGACGACATGTCGTGTGCAAGACCCATGTCCCTAAGTACATACATACAAGTGTTTATTCACAATGGAATGCTGAATATGAGGACATAAGAGTGTAGGCTGTCAAGTATGGGTGATTTTTTATGTTCAGAGGCAATTTAAAATAACTTGCCATATGTATTTGACATGTAAAGGCAAGATCAACTTTTCATGTACTTGTTCATAGGTCAATGTCACATTCGGGGGCATTCGTCAGCTCTTTTTCAATATTCTTTGAGAAACAAGCTATATGGATAACAAAAGTTAAACTCTTTTACTCAGGTGAGCGATTTAGGGCCATCATGGCCCTCTTGTTTTATTAAAGCTTTTAAAAAAACCTTATTTATGTGTTCACATTTTTACCAAATATTGATACCCTTACCTGAAGATGACTATCTGATTACAAATGCGCATTTTATTAGTGAAGTTTAACTGAAACAGGTGCGCATTATCTTTGCGCTCAATATACTTAGCGCTGGGATCTTGGCTAGGAAAACAACAAGTGGGGTATGGACGCGTAGAGTCGCCAACACAAAAATCGTCGACTCTGAAGCGGCATCTTATATGGACTAATTTAAGTTCAAAAATTGATGTTTTATGCAGTTTAGCAATAAAACAATAATTTTCGAACAGAAATATGAAAATCTGTGATCTGACAGCAATCTTATGCACCAGTCAATTAATTGTTACCACAGCGCCTCCAGGTCCGGGGGTATACCGGGGATAGCCGGGGAAATGGACTGTGTTTTTACCTTCCAGGTGGCCCTGCAGTGCCGGGTGAATGCGCAGATTTTGTCTTCGCGCCAAAAATAGCGGGGAATGGTCCTTACCCATGGTCCCTGGGGTGTGGAGGCATTTGGAGGTGACCAGCAGTTCGTCCCCAAAAGGTGGGGATTTTACTCGGGCTTGGCTGGACCGAAAGTCTAAGTCCTCGCTATTCCCTGGACCTGGGGGAGCCGTGGTTACAATTGTCTGGTGCATTATATCATTGGTTTGCAAAATTTTGGTCTTTCCTAGACAAAAAAGTTGTAAAACTGGTAAATCTGTGAGAGTGCAGCTTTAATAGCTGTCAACGAGTGACTGGAAATTCAAATAGCGAACCTTTTCTCATAATGCCATATTTCTGAGAGGCTTCCCAGGGAATTTTGGTCTGAATTCTAGGCATTTTTGATATTACGCCAGGGGCTTTTTACGCAGTGAAATTTAGCGCAATATTTATGTACTTTTATGATATAAAAATAAATATCATTCTGGTCCCTAAAAGCGCGACCAACATTGATTCGTGGCCATCTTTGTTTTAACCTGGTAATCACGAGATTTGCGTGGACAGTCAAACATGTATTAAGTGGCCACCCTTGGGAAATGATTAAAGTGGCTGCTTAAGACAGGTGGCCACTAAATCCAGGTTTGATATTTCCACCACTTTAGCTTTATTCAAGGATGGAGAAAGTATCTTCACGCTTACACTTATGTAAAAAATTGATTTGAGTCCTTCCACAGTTAAAATACCTTGGCAACACTTCTTGCACTACAGCCGTTTTCCAATAACTTTATACACTCGACACGTTCTTTTAGAGTCAAACACTTTCGATTAGTCTTATTTTCAGCCATAATCAAAGTTAAAAAATATATATGAAGAACAATGCATTGTAAATATCTGTTCGTAGAAATATAAATCAACGCACTTTGAAAAATAATATATTGAAGTGAATTAAAATTGTACCCGTTTCATGCCTTCGAATGACAATGCAAACTGTGAATTCATAATAACCAGTGTTTTTGTCCGTATTTAATAATTAACTTCGTAATTATTTAGTTATCTTATTAATTGTGTCATTAACAGTGTCAATTCTGATCAAAACATTCACCGACTTGTAATAAACATGATTTCACGATGACTAAACACGCATGGCAATCGTGTGATGCAATATTCATTTTCATTGGATGACGGAGATACCCGAGGCCGTCGTTCTTTTCCGTAAACTTCTATACGCATTTAAAGCTGTGTATTGGAAAAATTTATAAGCGGAAGTGTCAGTGACAAGGGATTAGTGGCCGCTAATTAGTGTTTATATGGCTTCATGGGGACAAATTAGTCGCCGCCGCCGCGTAAGACAGTTGGCCACTTAATGCACATACATTATATAGTAAAAACATTTTCGGGAGGAATTTGGAGTGGCCCGTTAAGGCACAGGGGTCGACATTAACCACTGCCGGATTGCCCGGGGCAAGTAATTTTGGCAGGTGGGCAGTAGTTTTAAGAATCTACCTGCCAAAGCAGGCAGTAACAAAAAAAGTCGTCAGATTGACGAATTTTCTGATAAAAAAAGTATATTGCATCATTTATTTAGCATCTCCTTTTAGTATTTATGAAACCGAAACCTATGCTCTCATTGGTTGTTTTCTTGGAAATCGGGTCATGCGGAGCACCTCCCCATTCTTTTTAAACAACATGTTACTGAGATTGCCGAATATTTTCTGATAGAGCTCGAATATTTCTGTCCAGAAACGTTGGCCAATCATGTGAGCTGTACCAAATCAAAATAGGGCTCTTCCGAGGGGGAGAAGTGGTCGCCTAAAATTCCCGGCTTCACCTATTTGAAACATCAAAACAACATTGACTCTGTTGAAGTTTTTTAACACAATGTAAATCTGTCAATTGGCGAGTGTTTGGCCATTGTTCCAGCTGTCAGAACATCGCAATTAGCTATTTATAATCGGTTATCTCTTCATCCAATAATTGGGTCATGTATCATCCAATTATCCAAACATCACAGGTAGGCTGAACGTCAAGCAATCAGAATGTACACTGAGAAAACCCTGATCAAATAATTTAAGTTTGTTAAAATGCGATATATATTAAATTATGAAAATTATTAATATTTGTGTTGTACAAAAACGGCTCCCCATTTTTTAAGCAGACGGTCAATGGCAAGGTGGCGCTAAGAAAATCAATAACATGACTCATTAACAAATAATTTATAAAACAAATTATGAAATGTTCATAATAAAAAAAATGTACATTTTTTTTTTGCTTTATGTAGTGTTTACTTACAGTATTTTCCTCATGTTTACAATGTTACAAAATAGAAGATGCGGCGAGATCGCTATTTTGACAGAACAATTTTCTGAGTTTATTTCTCAACCTTCTAGTATGTATTGGTATTTTATTCATTTAGGACAGATATTTCAAATGTCATTTGATTTCAAAATTTCAGCATATTGAAAATTATTTAACCAAACACAAGTAAATAACAGCAAAGCTGAATGGACATTTGTACCCTATCCGGATCGTACCAAAATAAGATTCTTCCCAACACTTAATGTTTTTAGCTCTACTGGCCAAAGGCCAGAAGAGCTTATGCGATGGTAATGTGTGCGTAGTATGTGCATCTGTGCGGTCGTGCATCCGTGCGGTCGTGCGTTCGTGCGTCTGTAAACAATTGGTTGTGAACACGATACAGTCTTCAGTTTTGATTGTATCTCGATGTAACTTGTACAGTATCTAGATATCCATTAGAGCTCGGTTCCTTTCGAACACCAGCCAGATCCGCCCATAAATGCCTAGATTATGGGCCATGAAAGTTTTAAAGAAATGCTTTCTATTTTTAGCCAGGTCTGCATGAGCAATTTCTATTTTTAGCCAAGTTTACATGTACATGTAAATTCAAGTCTAGAGTTAAGGGAGACAATTTGCAAGTCTAGGAATTTGAGAGACAATTTGCTTTTTGCTTCTGCAGTTGATTTTGTGAATTACTCTGCCTTGTTCTTGTTGAAAGCTCAAAGGCCATTTTTAAGCTTTAAGTTATGTAGTTTGCGCATTCATCTTTACAAAATTGGTTGTGAATGTTTAAGTTATGCACCTGGTGTCATTACTGGCCACACCCAGAGTTCACAGGTTTGGTAAACATAAATCTGGAAAGGTTTGAAAATCTTTTTGTGTGTTCGTGCATCCATCTCAGCACAAATGATTGTGAATGTTTGTTCAAATTGATCAATGTTGTCCTAGGATGCCCTTGACTTTGACCTTTTGACCAACTTTTTTTAACTTTTAAAACTACGGAAATTTTTACTATGAGTACAGTTTTTAAAGCATTTTTTTTTGTCAGATGACTTTTACTTGGCACATATTAAAATAGTTCATGCAACTAATCTGCTTACAATACTTTCTGGGCTCAGATGTTGAACGTGCTACGTTTTCAGGTAACCCAAACTCAAAACATAAACTATATGTCTGTTGCCTTTTCCCATACATACATGCTGTAGATTGATATGACCACAAAAGCCATGCCAGTAGAGCATAGGCCCTTTTGGGCCTCTTGTTTTACAGTTATTTTATGAGGCCATTCTAGCTGATTGTTTTAAATGCTTAGCTGTCTTTGTTTGTTACATTTTAGACGCTTTTTGGAGATAAACTATGTGACAAGTACACTTTTGTTGAGCCAAAATAGATACATTCTTTTATAAACATTTCATATAGTAAAAGCAATCAAGGTGAACATGAATATAAAATGAGATTTGTGGTATAGCTCAGATTGTCCAAAAAAAGTTGGGCAAGTAAAAAATTAATTCGGGCAAGTGAAAATGGCATTGTCGTTGCCCTTTCGGCAACCAAGCATTAGAATAAGCGTCAAGCCCTGAGGCAGGTGGCCATTTAAAGCAGGTGACCGTTCAACCAGGTTTGACTGTATCTGTAAGGCTATGACGTCATTTTTTACTACAAACTAATTACTAGAGTAGATGCTTTCAAACTCGCTAAAAAAGTCTTAAAAACTGATAAATTCACCTCAAAGTGTTAACACTGCAAACAACGTGGTTTTACTAATCCGAAATTAATTGCCATAGAAACCAGGGCTTCTAAAAACCGGCAATTTGCCGGTCTGGACCGATTTTGACCAAGCCAGACCGATTTCAGTTTCAAAAAATGTAAAAAAAATTGGTCCGAAATGTTTTTTATAATTTCGGTCCAAAACTGTCAGTAAAAATTGTAATTTACAAACATTCTTGGGTCATTCACACATTCAAAATTACCCCCAATAAAAGTGTCCTAGTTACCATCAGACCAATGCGACCAGCTGCTGGTAGATCGCAGAAGACACAAACAAATTATGTGCTTGCAGCTATCCTGATTAAGTGTTAAAATCAGTCCATATTTTCACATGGCAATATGCTATGTCGTTGTCGATCATTACATGATATTTAAAGATAAATGCAATTGCCATTGTTAATCCGCGAAAGCATTAAAGTTCCGAATTAATTAACCTACTCATAAGGGTATCAACAGCGACACGCTTGATTAAGTACAGAGTCTGAAAGCTGAGTGCGCCGCTTACGTTATTTTAATTCACAGTAATGACAAATTCGTTGTCGATATCAAAATTATAGCTTGAAGCCCCAATTATAAATCTAGATATATATTATTATTCAAGATTTTCAGTTGAATGTTGACCCACTGTAGAAGCATTGAGCAAATAAATCATAATGTACTGTTTCACTTTTTGTCGTCTGACCGCTTCCCGCCGGCCGCAGTTAATTACGATCGCAGTCGTTCTTGTTAGAAACGCCGCAGAACTCGATGAGAATCTCATTTGAATTAAGCTTGTATCAATGACTATCTAAATCGGCTATGATGGCTCTAGAGCCCTCTTACAAATTGCCACATCGCGAAAAAATATTAACAGAATACACGTCGTGAAAATGTGTGACATTTCTATTTAATCGGACATTTGATTTGAACAGATTTTTTTTGGGGGGGGGGTCGCCAGTTCCGGACCGATTGAGGTTCCAAACTTTTAGAAGCCCTGATAGAAACCAACCATATTTTCCACATAACATCCTTGAAAATTTGCTGCTTGTCTCATCTGCTGTGTATGTATTTATCAATGCATATATATGTAACACTGACAGTACCTTCTGAGGAAGTCTGATCAAGCCAGTATTGGTCTGTGCAAAATATTTAAAAAAAATGTTCCTTTTGTCATCTGTGTTGATGGTCAATTTAATGTACAACTCCCTCTTCCACTTCAAAACTGTTGAAACGGACAGATTATTTCGTTTAGCTTCTTTTAGGGAACTGATTTATTATCGTCACGCCAAAAAAAAAAAATTGTTTGGTAGGGATTTTTTTTTTTTTTTTTTTTTATATATATATATAGGCTTTATATATGAAAGTTATTGTTATCATTGGGGAACAAGTAAAAGGTAATCTTCACTATAAACTACAATATACCTTTCAGTGATTAAAGGTGGCTGTCATGTGTTCTTACATTTATTTGCCTGTATTATGAAAAACAATAAAATCAGTAACAGCATCAGTTTTCTTTAATGTTCTTTTTTCAAGAAACTTGCAATCAGTCTCAATTTACTTCTTTTTACCAAAGGGTCTCATGCAAACAGTTTCAAAATTTTTGTTTTTGCATAGTACACAAATAGGATAGAAATTGGAGCTTCAGTGTTTCATCGGTATCAGCACCGGATACACCACAGTAATAACATCGATCAGTTTGAGCTATATCAGAACTGTAATGAATACAGCTGAAGTATGATGTCTCCATGGGGCTGCTACAATCAATGTTCATTCTGACAATTATTTTTCCATGAAGAGGGTGTTCAGGTGTAGTCAGTGGAGAACCACATGTGTAGTCACCTTCTGATAGAGCTAAAGCCAGTTGAAGTTTTGTTCTTTCATTAAGTCTAGATTTTGAGTAGACAAGTCTTGGCTTGTTGCATTCAACACATTCAATGCTGGTTCTTGCATTTTGTGCAGTGTAGACAGAAGCATCACCTTACAAAGTTTCATCTTCTTGGATAAGTTTTGTAAGTGGATTGATTGCAATACTGGATTTAAATTTTGTTGCTTTCTTTCTTTCTGTAGGTTTTTGGAATGTTGGGCGGTCACACTCGCTTGTTTCACTACCATACAGTTCATCGAAAGGACAATAATGATTCTTGCTGTCATCAAGCATAGGATCTGGAATCCACTCAAGGTCTAGTGATGATGGGCTGCAACACTCGGGATTGTCACACTTTCTAATTTGGAAGCAGTACTGACTCTGTTTGCAGTGCAGGTCCAGCCACTCAGCATATTTCTCAACCTTGTTTGTTTCAGCTTTTACCAGCCTGTCCGTGTTCATTTGTGGAAAGACATAGTTTAGGTGTTGTTTCAGAATATCCATTTCTTCCTCACTTGTTGGATACATTGCTTCAATGGGTTCATCTTTCAAGGAAAGCCGTTTGAATCTGTTCTTGATAACTTCCCTCAATGGTTCAATTGCTACTTCCCACTGCTCTTTGATCTCTGGTTTGTCAACGGCAACTTTGCGAATGCTATCCATCGAGTTGCATTTGAGTATGCAATTCTCAACTTCATCAGTCGATTTCTGACGGGAAAGGGCACAGTTCTGTAGACAAATATTCAAAATTGACATGATCCTCTCTGCAGGGTTTGTGTAGCTTTGACCGGGAGCACATCTGCATGCTACAAACATATCGAGATCAAGTTCCTTGAACATGCAGATAGATGCACATTTGACGTGCTCAAGTGTATTACGATGATCAGTTCCACCATCAGTAAATTTAAGCAGGACCTTTGGTTTGCTGTCTTCTTTCTTAACAAGTCTGACCAGGGTAGCCGCATGCCACATGGGATTCGAAGACTGGAAGATGGAGTCGTTGATTACAGTTGTCCCCTTCCCCCTGTAGAATGATTTCTCAACTGAATCCGGAACATCACATTTCATGTAGACCGAGGGAGTCAAGGAGCCTTTATGGTGCATATCATGATCAGCTGCTACAAGGGTACTGCTTGAAGGCGTTAAAGTCTTCTTTCCCCGCACTCCAGTCGATAAAACCATATTTGGCTCTCCAAATGGTACCTTTGCTTTGTCATCGCAAAAGAACAATGCGCAGTCATTACCCAGTCTAACAGCAAAACTCCGAAGGTATTTGAACAAAGCAGATGTGTAATGGTCATCTGGATGAGAAACTCTCAACTGACGTCGCTGTATTTTGTATTGAATTGGCAATTTAGATGTGAAACTTAAAGCAGTCTTGGCATACGGGTTTCTAGGCATAAACTGCAGTCGAACAAGTGACGAAGAAGGAATATCTGTGCCTGCTGGACATCTCTCTTTGGCTTGTGATATAAGATCTTTCACTGACATGTATTGGGACATGTGAGCCTGGCTATGTCTTCTGTCATCTGCCGCCGTGTTCTTATCAATGATTTCTCCGAGCTTGGAAAAGAACTCATCAAATGTACCAGTTGGGCGTCCTGGGTTAATTTCCTGAGATCAGTGAGAAGTCCAGTTTCACCCATGACAATCATTTGTAACCTCAGTTATGTGTCTGGATGTGAAGTTGCTGTTGCATCTAATGTTAGGTCTTTATAAATCATATCAAGAACAGATGGTTGAATATTTGCAATATTCTTGATTCCCCTTTTGAAGTTTTGTTTCATCATACGTGTATGATATTCAGGGAGTTTCGGTTTGATTTTTAGGATATTTGTAGCTGCATCTGTCTGTTTTTGAATGTCATTTCTATTTTCATGAGCTTTAAAAAAACACCAAGTTGTTAGTATAGCTCCTCCTGGACAGTACTTGATATCATCAACATCAACTGACAATTGAAGCCCTTTAAAATATCGCAGCCTCTGAATATATTCATCAAATGGGACATCAGTATGTAATGATTCATCAAAAAAGACTGGTTCATTGTAGTCTGCTAAGCTAACTGCTTTGTCAAGAGGCTTATATTTTGGCTTTAATTCTGATCCAGTCTGAAGAATTGTAAACACACTACAGTTTTCTGCAAGGGGACGTGCCGGATGATCAAGGTTTCTGTTGTGATCAGACTTTTCCAATTGCTTCAGCAAATATTTGTGGTATGACCATAAGCTGTCTGCAAGTCCTTTAACATCTGTGTACATTTTCTCCCAGGCAGCTGAAGTTCTTATTATTGGCTTTGTACATAAACTGTAAAGGACTTCAGCTTGGCTTTTAAGGCCCAAAGAATCAAGTGGTTGAGCCTTTAGTTTTTTACGCCTGTGATCATTAAAGCCCTGGAAGTCATCAAATGCTACTGGTATTGATGACACAGATGCCTCTCTCTTGCTTCTGTCATTAATCACACTGTGCTGATTGGTGATGTACCACAGCATGTTGGATAGAACCTGAAAAAAGAGCAGATGATCGGTTTGATTAGACGCAGCTTTTGTCATACAAAATACATTATATTATATATAAAAACACACACATTGTTAAATTTCAAACCGATATATCTGATATCAAACAAATAGTTTAATATTGTCACCTTCTGTCTTTATTTATAAAAAAAAATGTTTAAAGGTTTTAAGTAAAATCTTTCTCTTTATAAAGGTAAGTGAAATCTTTCTAAATCAATTTAAATTTTATTAATACTATTTAAAGCTGGTGTATAGTACAATAGTTTCAGTTTCCAAATGGAACAGAAAAAGTGTAGCCTCACATTGAACATTTTAAAGTATCAGTAGTAATAGAAACAGTAAATAGCAGCAGCAGCAGCAGTAGAAGAAGTGGTTGTGTTGGTAGTGTTAGTAGTGGAAGTAGTATACTAGAATATATATAAATACGAAGAAATACATGTATACTGAACCTTGTGAATGCCTGTACAAAACATTCAATTGATACTTTTACATGTAATATTAAACAAATAATAAAAAAGAATGTTTTATAAAAATACACTAAGTTTGAGCAGAACCTCTTGACTTATTAAAGAAAGGGAGACAGTAAATGATATTAAAGCTTTTCTTCAAGTATTTTAAAATGTCCCGGAAAGTTTTGAGGGAATCAAGATAAGGTTTCAAATTTAATGACAAACTTTTTTGTCCTACAGACTGTAATAAGTATTCAATTAAACAACTAAAATTTAACTTAAAAAACATAAAACATTACTACAACTGGAAACATACCTGTGTGAAATAACTGCCTTCCTTATTCGCATCGTGAAACTTCAATGATCTCTCCGCCATCATATCTATGATTTTGTTATACATCTCATCTTTCATTGAAAGCCCGCTCTCGAAAGGTACACCACTACTGTAAATTATACAAAATTTGTGTTAAATGAGGAAAATATTTTTTTATCATAGCACTATACATCTTAGATTAAGATTAAGTCTTAAAGAATAATTTTTAAGTCTTAAAGAATAATTTTTAATAATTGTCTCCACTGCATATTGAAGACTGAAAATATTAAGAACATTTAAATGTTTTATTTGGCTTTTTGAGACAAAATTTAAACCAATCAATAAATACACCTTGATGATTTTTATGCCCCCACAAAGTGGCGGCATATAGGGTTGCCCTTGTCCGTACGTACGTCTGTCTGTCTGTCCGTACGTACGTACGTACGTACGTACGTCCCGAAGATTGTTTCCGATCTAATTCTTGAAAACCGTTTGTCCAATCCTCACCAAACTTTAAACACATGTTTGTGACCATAATATCTTGATCAAGTTCGATAGTCATGGAAATCGCTTTAGTCATTTAGGAGTTACGGCCCTTTTTTGCCAAAAATACTTCAAAAATATATGTTTCCGATCTAATTCTTGAAAAGTATGTGTCCAATCCTCACCAAACTTTACATACATGATTGTGACCATAATATCTTGATCAAGTTCGATAGCCATGGAAATCGCTTTTGTCATTTAGGAGTTACGGCCCTTTATTTGCAAAAAAAGACTTGAAAAATACGTCCCGAAGATTGTTTCCGATCTAATTCTTGAAAACTGTTTGTCCAATCCTCACCAAACTTTAAACACATGTCTGTGACCATAATATCTTGATCAAGTTCGATAGTCATGGAAATCGCTTTAGTCATTTAGGAGTTACGGCCCTTTTTTGCCAAAAATACTTCAAAAATCATTATGGCTTATTTTCTGTGACAAAAAACCGAAGTGGGGGCATCCTTGTCCTATGGACACATTTCTAGTTTGTTTGGCAATGACAGCAACTGTGATCTGGCACTCATCATAACCTGAAAGGCATTGCCTTGCACTTTGCTGGGTGGATCTGAACACCCAGCCTCTTGTTCAGACCCTGCATCATCTGCTGGAAGACATCTGTAAAGATATATACATAAAACATGACAGACTTTGTTATATTTGTTCAGCTAAACAGATGAATTCAATATTCTTGCATACCGGACGTGTGTTTCCTGTCATGTGACCAGTGCTGGAAAAACCCATCTTACATACCCCATGTAAGATGAGTCACGCGCAACAACGCGCCACTTCTTATTTCATTTATTTCAGTATGGTTTATGAAAGATATAGTATGCCATTTCAATAAAGCACAATCAAATATATATGTTTGCAAGACTTTTAATTAAAATCAAAAATAATTCATCGTAAAAAACGCTATTTTTAGTTATTTAAAATTACTCTATGACGTCGGTAACCAACGTCGCACGCGCTTTTTGGTGTAATTGTACAAAAGTTCGTTTTTTCTACGTCATTTTTCCACAAATTCATAATTTTAGGTATGCAAGAAAAATCATGTTTTTCCGTTCCGGATCGAAAAATCTGACCCTCAGGCACGCTGCGTGACCGGTAACTCGGCAAGCCTCGTTACCGGCTTACGCACGTGCCCTCGGGTCGGATTTTTCTATCCTTACCGGAAACACATGATAGATACTTATAGCATATAGACATCATGGCACACAGAAGATCAGAGGTTCGGGTCCTGATGTCAGGGCTACACAATATACCCAAAACAGTCAATGGGATTGGCGGCCATACAAACTGGCTTCAAACTCACCTTGGTTAAGCTTGTGATAGAAACAGGTACTTTCTATCTCCCACTTGCTCGCTATATTGGTAGGGCAATGGCAAGTTACTATACAACAAGGACTGAGGTTTCAAATACTGGTTGAGCCTTCACATTTTTACCAAAACTGCCACACAGATATTAAGCTTTGGAATTTTTAAAATGCTAGATTCTAAATCTAATATATATATACCTCGGATTTATTTCAATTTTTATATCGATTATTTGTTTGACTTTGAGGGACTTTAAACTCTTTAGAATTGTAAAAATATACAAGGAAAATTACTTCAATCGAATGAATTTGTTGTCTGGGAATTTCTCCAGGTGCCTGATAAATCGGACTTTCATCAGAGTCCTCCAGAGTTGTCCATGGCCCCTCTGGTTTAGCTGCCATAGAAATTTCCATCGCGAAATCCATGCACTGAAACTCGTCCTCGAGTTGAACAAATGTTATTTTGGATGAGATAACTTTGAAAAGCGCTCCACGGGCCCATGGTCGCATTTTTCTTTGATTACTGTTATGATCGACATGCCTTTCACTCTGTCCGAAACGTGCTTGTTACATGATTATCGAACGCTTATTAAATCGGAGTAAAAATCGTCATGTGAGTGATCATAGTGAACAAGCGCTTATTGATTCACTGACTAAAAAGTGTACAGTATCGGAGTGGGAACCTGCAGATGTTAAAGAACGAAAAGTAGCGCAAAGATCGAAAAGTTGTGAAAAGCGCGAAAATATTTTTTTTTTTACTGAAGGACAATAAAAACGGTAGGGTTGGCCCCTATTTTGTAGGTAGGGTCAGGTAACCCGAACCAAAAGTATTTTTTTTTAGGCCTCATCAGCCATTAGCGATTTAAAATCAATACAAGTAATCATTATCTTTTTGCTAGTCATCATTATACAGACTGTGTCTCCACACGATTATCGCTAAATACAATCGCCAAAAATGGAAATGAAATACCAGTCTACAAAACTGCTTAGTACGAGTACCTGTCACATAGTAACAAGTCCATGCCTGTGCGCATAACGTTAATCTATGTCATCAATTTCTGTATGTTTATCGGAAAACGAAAGTAGGCCAGGGGTTTCAATAAGATCCAAAATCAAAAGTAGCGCGTTTGATGCACAATTCAAACTTTTTAAATTTATGTTAATTGTTTATATTCAGCCATAACAAGAGTCTAGTGTAGGGGCGCATGGGGATGGGAGTGGGAGGGGTCCACCCCTGTCACAGGGGGAGGTTTCGTTTTCATACTCAATTAAAATCATTTTCCATGATTTTCAGACTTGTACAAAATATTGTTGCTTTTTCACAAAATTTAGAAGGGTCACAGTGTTTAAATATCAAAATTAAATTTGTCTTTTTGTCTGTGGTAATATGACTGTCCTTGTCTGGAGTATTCTTTAGTGCAATGTAACATTCTTATCCTAAAATCTTTGTAAAATAAAAAAGACAACAGACAGTAAAGCATTTGAAACAAATTTACTGGCATAAATACACAAAAAATATATATATATATGTAGGGGACAAATTTTAATTGGTACGATCGGGATTGGATACGAATGTTATATTCAGCCTGGCTGTTATTTAATTGCTTTGATAAAGTTATGCTTAATATGTTGGTGTTTAAGAATAAAATGACAATAAAAATCACTGCCCTTGCTTAAAGAAACACTTATTCAGCATAGAACATTGACAAAATGGCGGTTTCGGCGAATTTTGACATTAACGTAGACTTGATAGGTAAACGTGACATAAAATATTTTTGGGGGGTTACAAAGAAATGTTCAACATGAATATTTTACAAATACACTTTCAAAACATTTACTGATAAATTGATATATTTGATTGTGTTAGCGCCAGCTTTCCTATTTTTACAAATCGGCAGTGACCGTCTGCTTCAAATGAACAATATTTAAAATAGCGAGTATCGTCTGTACAATACATTGTATATTCTGATTGGCTGACATTCAATAGCTCCGCCTCCTGGCGATGTTTCACTTATTTCCTAATTATTGGATTAGAAGATGGCCGTTTATGAATTCATACACAGGTCGTCTGCTCATTACACACAAGAAGCTGTCATAAATTATGACACTTACAAGGCATATGGGAAATTGAAAGGGCAGTACGGCATATTTTAAGCAGTCAATGGTGCACAGCATATGAAAACACCCGGTCCCATTAAAATAGGCATACAAGGCTATTATAAGGAATTTTCAAAACGCCCGGGGTCAAATTCTGGGACGTTTTTGGCGATTTTCCGGACATACAATACGTCTAAGTCCGCTTATTGAAACCCCTGGTAGGCATCTCTTAAATAAGTGTTATACCTATTGTGAAGGAATTGATGACTGATTATGTTCATATCTCTTTCAAGGATTGCATATTTCCTGCAAATTTTGAACTTGTCCTGCCCGGGTCCCAGCTGTTTTTTCACTTGGGAAAATAAAGAAATTATTGAATGTTCATTTCTGTAGTAGGCACATCCCCAAGCAGTGATAAAGCAGTACATTATTAATTTTTCAATTGCCCTTAAACATGCTTATATGTACAAAATGATCAGAGCGGAAGGCACTTATGTTCTTAGGTCGTCCAGAATGATCAGTGTCCCTGAAAATACACTTAAAGAGACAGTTTTGTCTTGGGGATAAATACACCCCCCTACGAGTAATTTGACATGATATAATGTTTATGTGTACAAAATACTGTAATTTTTTTATTACAAATTGAAATTTTGAAATTAACATTTTTGAAGATATGTTTGACTGTTTTTCTCTAAAAAAAACACTTGATTAAATAGTGTTGGCCTGATGAAATGTGCAGACCTAGATTATATCAGAGTTTGCGAATCTAGGTACTAGAATCAAGATGGCGGGCTTGTTTCAGTGTCTGTTGACATTATTTACATGAACATCATTCGGAGCTCCTCGGCCATTTTTTCCAAAAACAACCTCGGATGTATGCCGGTACATTTGTTGAAGTAGTCCGTATTTTTTTTAATAAAAGCATTAATTAAATGTAGTGTTTAAGAGTTGTATTCATTGCTCTCAGTTTAAATTGATTGTCAGTGAAGTGTATTATTGCAAACATAATTACGATTCCCAAGAGTTAAGTCATAAATTTTAACTACTAAATTAGATTACTACGCGATCTATTTGCAGCGGACTTAAACGTACCACTTTTTAAGTATGTAAACCGTCCATATACATCCGAGGTTGTTTTTGAAAAAATGGCCGAGGAGTTCCGAATGCATGAACATTTGACCTGTTGAGCTTAAATACTTGTGGAAATATGGATGAATAAATAGCATGTCTGACAAAAGTAATTACCGTAAATGACTGGGTATAAGACGATAGGGGGTATTAGACGCAGGCAAAAAAAAGTGAAAAATTTGAGAAAAAGCTTATAATCTATGTTTTGGGTTAAAGGACGCATAGAAAATATGTCAAAATCAAATTGTCTGCCAATCTTGGCCACCATATTTGTTGACAGTGACGATTTTTTTTTTTTTTTGTGAAAATGGCGATGGTTATCTTTAAAACCATACAATGATAATGCAAAATATATTTCATTTTTATTCGTTTCATGTTAATAAAATGTTTCATGTTTCACTGAAAAGTTCTTAGTGTGACAATTTGTTTCTGGATGGCACTGAAAAGTACCTTTTATGACTATTTGTAAGATTTCTTTCTGACAGTATATCGTAAACGATAACCTGTCGAGAATGAAAAGTGAAGTTATGCAAAAATCTTATATTGTACGGATTTGTTCTCAAAATGTCAACACCTACAGAAAAGAATAAAGAACATGGAAAAGTGCGAAAAAACAAGACCATTATCTCATCAGTTTGTAGTATTGGTATCTTAAACAGGTCTAAAGGCAGTGTAAATTTTTCACACCTTGTCGTACAACTGACAAAAAATATTTTGACAGTGCTCAACATTGCTTTTTTATATGCATGTTTAATTATTGTTTTGAAATTATTCAACTGCCGTTTTAACCATGCAGTATATACTCAATCGATATGACGTGAGTAACATCCCTTTCTTCAAAAATCTAAACAAACTCTCGGTCTGAAATCGACCTCAGAAAAAAAGTTCAAAAGCTTGTTACTGGTTATTAGACGCAGGCATTTTTTTTACACCAAAACTTATGAGGGAGAAAAATGCGTCTAATACCCAGTAATTTACGGTAAAGTGGCACTCTTATTCAAAATCAATACATACACATGTAAAACAAACATACATTTTGAGTGATAAACCTTCAACTACTTATTATGCCTCCCTTCGAAGAAGAGGGGTATATTGCTTTGCACAGGCATGTCGGTCCGTCGGTCGGTCCGTCGGTCGGTCCGTCGGTCGGTCCGTCGGTAGACCAAAGCTTGTCCAAGTGATAACTCAACAATTCCTGGACGTATGGTCATCAAACTTCACATGAAGGTTGGGCCTGACCAGTAGATGACCCCTATTGATTTTTGGGGTCATCGGGTCAAAGGTCAAGGTCACAGTGACCTTTAATGGTAAAATAATTTTAAAGCTTGTCCGAGTGATAACTCAACAATGCCTGCCCCCATGGCCCTCAAACTTGACATGGAGGTTGGGCCTGACCAGTAGATGACCCCTATTGTTTTGGGGGGGTCATCTGGCCAAAGGTCAAGGTCACAGTGACATTGAATGGTAAAAGGTTGTCCGAGTGATAACTTGACAATGCCTGCACCCATGGCCCTCAAACTTGACTTGGAGGTTGGGCCTGACCAGTAGCTGACCCCTATTGTTTTTGGGACTCATCGGGTCAAAGGTCAAGTTCACAGTGACCTTGAATGGTAAAAGGTTTTCCGAGTGATAACTCAACAATGCCGGCACCCATGGCCCTCATAATTGAATTGGAGGTTGGGCCTGACCAGTAGATGACCCCTATTGTTTTTGGGGGTCATCGGGCCAAAGGTCAAGGTCACAGTGACCTTGAATGGTAAAAGGTTGTCCGAGTGATAATTCGACAATGCCTGCACCCATGGCCCTCATAATTGAATTGGAGGTTGGGCCTGACCAGTAGAAGACCCATATTGTTTTTGGGGGTCATCGGGCCAAAGGTCAAGGTCACAGTGACCTTGAATGGTTAAAGGTTTTCCGAGTGATAATTCGACAATGCCTGCACCCATGGCCCTCAAACTTGACTTGGAATTGGGCCTGACCAGTACATGACCCCTTTTGTTTTTGGGGGTCATCTGGCCAAAGGTCAAGGTCACAGTCACCTTGAATGGTAAAAGGTTGTCCGAGTGATAACTCGACAATGCCTGCACCCATGGCCCTCAAACTTGACTTGGAGAATTGGCCTGACCAGGAGATGACCCCTATGGTTTTTGGGGGTCATCTGGCCAAAGGTCAAGGTCACAGTGACCTGGAATGGTAAAAGGTTGTCCGAGTGATAACTCGACAATGCCTGCACCCATGGCCCTCAAACTTGACTTGGAGGTTTGGCCTGGCCAGAAGATGGTCCCTATTGATTTTAGGGGTCATTGGGCTAAAGGTCAAGGTCACATGACCTGGAATGGTAAAAGGTTATCCGAGTGATAACTCGACAATGCCTGCACCCATGGCCCTCAAACTTGACTTGGAGGTTGGGCCTGGCCAGAAGATGGTCCCTATTGATTTTAGGGGTCATTGGGCCAAAGGTCAAAGTCACAGTGACCTGGAATGATAAAAGGTTGTCCGAGTGATAACTCAACAATGCCTGCACCCATGGCCCTCAAACTTGACATGGAGGTTGGGCCTGACCAGTAGATGACCCCTATTGATTTTAGGGGTCAAAGGTCAAGGTCACAGTGACCTTGAAAGCGACTCGACAATTCCTGGACCTATGGTCATCAAACTTGACATGAAGGTCGGACCTGCCCAGAAGATGACCCCTATCGACTTTTGGGGGTCATCAGGACAAGGTCAATGTCACAGTAACCTTTAACGCAAAATAGTTAACAAATCTTCTCCCACTGATATCTCAACAATGCCTGAACCTATGATCATTAAACTTGACATGGATGTTAAGCCTGACAAGTAGATCACCCTTATTGATTTTAGGATTCATAGAGCCAAAGGTCAAGGTCACAGTGATCTTGAATGGTAAAAGGTTGTCCGAGTGATAACTCAACAATGCCTGAACCCATGGCCTTCAAACTTGACTTGGAGTTGCATCTGACTTGTAGATGACCCCTTATGATTTAAGGGGTCATTGGGTCAAAGGTCACAGTGACCTTGAACGAAAAAAACTTGTCTGTGTGATAACTTGACAATGCCTGCACCCATGGCCCTCGAATTTGACATTTAGGTTTCTGGTGACCAGCTGATGACTCTGGATTTTGAATTCATAGAGTCAAAGGTCATGGTCATAACACACTCTATCCTCACACTTTAATGGTCATAATCTTAAAACTGCCTTAATGGCAACAAATCAGCTGTCATTTCGGTCCATGCATATTTCATTCAATTGTCCATATAATCCTGACAACATGGCGCTCAGGGGGGGCATAATGTTTGACAAACATCTCTTGTTAAATAATGCATTTATGAAAAATATTAATTACTTATAACAATATTTTAGCTGTATATTTATAAGCTGAAAACGCAAAAATATTAAATGATTGGTAAATGCTTAAAGATTTACTGCGATTTACTATGGTCTCATAAGGCAGCAATACTGTGTTTTCTGCACATTAAACTCGGTATATCCTTCATAAGAACCATTGTTTTTGACATTTTTCATCCTTTTTGGTATATTAAAACAATTATGTTAAATGTGTTAAATTTAACATTTGGGAGTAATAGTGCATCTTTAAATTATTTCATTGTTTTGTTCAACTTTAGTATTTTTTATAAATTCCTTACATCTACGAATCATGGTTAGTCGAGGATTCATAAACATACTCTAATAACAATACTATTTGCTCATAGTCATCATGGTCCTTCATGGAATTTCACACTTTTGGCTTTACAGTCCAATTTTCTCTCCTACCAATTTCAGATTTAAATAAATGTAATCATGATATAAGCATTTTATTAACTTCACATATAATAAAATAATGCCACATAAAGTCAATATCGGCTCATCCGAGCCATAAAGGCTCATCCGAACAGGCGACTTAGTCGCCTTTGCTATTTTTAAAGATCAAAGCGAAGTCAGATTCGCCGAAATTTTCAAAGATTAAAAAAAAACAATTAACTAAATTAGAGTATAAAATCTCGAAAATTCTATCAACCATGCTTAAATACCCCATAATCTGTCACTTTTTAGGAAAGGATGCAATAAACAACTTGTCAAATCGCTTGACACCTCAACCGAGATCGTTGCTAATTGACAGCTGCTTGATCTGCTAAGCAGCATTGTCTGTTTATTTAAGATATAATCACCATCAAAATGCTTTCAAAACAAAAGAAAAATAACATTCCAGAGTTACATAAAACTAAAGTGTTATTAATTTATAGTTTAAAAATGATCTTTGATTCGGGACAAAAATACATGTTATTTTTACTCGATGTATAAAATTTACGACATAAATCATGTGTATATTTGGCACTAAAATTAACATAGTAACGCAGTTCTGCAGGCGTCGGCACTTGCCGGGACCCGTTTTGGCAGTCTGATTGATTTATCAGCACTTTTAAAAATGGGCTTTAGTTTTCACAAACCTGTTGGGTTTTTTTTTCAATCAAAAACGCCGACATTTAGACACGACCCTGACAAATGACATGTGACATCACACGCATAACTTGAAGCACACCGCAATATCATTGGTAGTTAAATATAGCTTGTGGGACTTCTGGTAATTTTCCAGTAAAAAAAAATGAGGCAAAATTGCATACAGTTGAATAGTGACCTAGTTCCTTTTAATCATATTTTCCGAAATTCTAAAAATATTAAGGATCGTCAATTTTTTGTTTACATCGCATCCATCATTGTTTTTGACTGATAATGCAAGGGATTTGCAAAAATTGTGCATTCTAGAAATTCTACTGCTATTGAACCTTATATATCAGTTTGGAGATACATGACTACTTCTCTGACACTGCCAGAGGTTCACAAGTCTGCATTTTGGCTTATTTCAAAGTCAGACCTAAAAAAATAATCTGTGTTTAGGTCAACGGTCTCAAAACTGCTAGATAGGGTAGGAACAATTTTTTCTTCATTTTTAAGTCCAGTCAAGAACTGCCAAGCCAGTACATTTAAAAAAAGAGAAACATTTGGGGGGGGGGGGCTTTCAATGAAATATGCCTGTGTCTGATCAGCAATTGGCTCCTCACTTTGACTACTTCTTCTCAACAGAAAAAGCACACTAGCAAATTTCACTGACACACCTGCAGTATAAAAATTATTATGTATAAACTTTACATTGCTCCAAGACTCATTTATTTTTCAAATGGAATAAGAAAATGTAAATAATATGATTTGAATCCAGATTCAGTTGCAAAACCTTGAAGACAGATAGTCAAACTCTGGGACTTGCAGATTGAGCTAGTTCTGGGTGTATTTATGTATGGACGTTTTATCGAAATTGTTTTGTCACCAAACAACAGGGTCTGACACTAAGGGTAGTCCGGTAGTTTGAGACTACTAGGTTTTTGGTAGAACTACTAGGAATTTTAAGTCAATAGTCTGTCAGACTACTAAAGAAAGTGTCACATCAATTAATTGGGCATAGAATCTTCATTACGCTTTAACCCTTTAGTGCATATATACAAGTTAGACCAACATTGCGCATTAGGGCATAATACGCATATGGCTGACTCGATTGACTTCTGGATGTAAGCACATCATCCGCGTTTATATTTTAATTTTGCAAATTACTTTTTGTAAACAGTATCCTGGATGTCTATAAAAGTAAAGCAATGTTTATAATGCACCAGTCAGTTGTAACCACGGCCCACCAGGTCAGGGAAATAGCGGGGACTTTGACTTTCGTTCCAGCCAACCCTGGGTAAAAGTCCCATCCTGCGGGGACGAACTGATGGTAAAATCCCCGCCAAATGCCCCCGCACCACAGGGACCCTAGGTTAGGCCCATTCCCCGCTATATTTTTACAAAACCACTGCATTCACCCGGCACTGTGGGGACACCTGAAAGGTAAAAACATGGCACATTTCCCCGGCTATCCCCGGTACACCCCCAGACCTGGGGGGGCCGTGGTTACAATTGACTGGTGTATAAAAGTAAAGCACAGCATTATGGGTGTTGAATTTTCATTGGAAATACTACCTTATTAAATTTAAAGGTGTTTATTTATACTGTCAATCACAGGTGTAAACTTGCACTGTGACATAATGTAACATGAGGTCGAGAATGAAAATTCCCCAAAGTCATTGATGCGTAAATCATCAATTAGATTGTCAGTTCACTTAAGTATTAAAATTTATAAGGATCATACTTTTTTAAGATTAAATTTTGATTAAAAACAATAGAAAATAGCCTTCCAGCATTCCTACTTTTTCCTACTTTTCCTACTTTTTCCTACTTTTTTAACAGCTTCCTACTTTTTGTGTCGTCTGAAAAGACGACATATAGGGGTTACTTTTGTCGGCGGCGGCGGTGGCGGCGTCGGCGGCGTCCGCGTCCCATTTTCGCTTGTCCGGGGTATATCTCCTAAACTATTAGTGGTATCAACTTGAAACTTGATATGTACATAGATCTAATTGAGGGCAAGTGCAGTGCACAAGAACTGTTACTCTTGCTTCCATATTTTTAGAGTTTTGCCCTTTGTTATTTTTCATGCTTAAAGTTTTGTCCGGGGCATATCTTGTAGAATATAAGAGTTATCAACTTGAAACTTCATATGTAGATATGTAGATAGATCTCATGGAGGGCAAGTGCAGTGCACAATAACAGTAACTCTTGCTTTCTTAGTTTTAAAATTATTGCCCTTTGTTAATTTTCATGCTTAAAGTTTTGTCCGGGGCATATCTTGAAGAATATAAGAGGTATCAACTTGAAACTTCATAGTTAGACAGATCTCATTGAGGGCAAGTGCAGTGCACAATAACAGTAACTCTTGCTTTCTTAGTTTTAAAGTTATTGCCCTTTGTTAATTTTCATGCTTAAAGTTTTGTCTGGGGCATATCTTGAAGAATATAAGAGGTACATCAACTTGAAACTTCATAGCTAGATAGATCTCATTGAGGGCAAGTGCAGTGCACAATAACCGTTACCCTTGCTGCCATTTTTTTAGAGTTATTGCCCTTTGTTAATTTTCTTGCTTAGGTTTTGTCCGTGGCATATCTCGTAAACTATAGGAGGTTTCAACCTGAAACTTATTCCGTAGGTATATCTGATTGAGGGTTCAAATGCCACCTACACTTAAAAGTTAAATGGCAACATCATTGTCTATAAATAAATAAAATGCCAATCTAACAGCTATAATGTCAACAGTAAATAATTCGTCAGGCGACACATCCGACTCGCGGAGTTCTAGTTTCTAAAAAAACTCCTACTATTCCTACTTTTTGAAAATAAATTCCGCAAAAATACTAAAGTTTGATCTTTGTGCTAATTTTATTTGCAGAAAATGAACAAAAGATGTCAAACTAGCTGGTTTCTGTTGTTGAAAGGTGTGGCAACATGTTCCACTTTGACGTGCATCATCTTTTCACCCACACAGTTCAGCAACAGAAACCGACCATAGCATCATTCACTAAAATATTCAATGTGGCATATAGAATGGTATGATTTTGCATTAAAAACATCTCTTCTAGGTAAGTTAATAGCTATTAATAATTACATATTTAACCAAAAATATTCCTACTTTTCCTACTTTTTTGTAAAAAATATTCCTACTATTTCCTTCCTTCTGTCAGAAAACCTCCTATTTTTTTTCCTACTTTTTTGTTAGTGGCTGCTGGAAGGCCTGTGAAGCTGAAACATGTCTAGCATGGTTCCGGTCGTATAGTAGGTCAGGTAAACATACTGTCTTTTGGCAAATTTGCAAGCATCTGGATGAGCCAGCTGGATTAATCAGGACACAGTGCATTTTTATGTGGAGGTCATAATGTTAAACAGACACCTGGAACATGAAAACAGCAAACTTATTATTGAAAAATAAAGTGAAACAAAAGAAGAATTATTTGTGTCAAATTTCTTTCTTTAATGTTTATGGTTCACACAAATGTTCATATATAAAACCACAATCGCATTAACTTGTACAGGTATATAGTGTTTTAGCAAGGAATTAAAAAGGGCAGGGTGGGCCAAAAAAAGGGCAGGGTGAGCCAAAATAGGGGCATGGTGCTTTCTTAAATGGGAAAACAATGCGCACAATATTAGCTTTGTATTTTTGTAAAACGACCATGTACCTTATCAAAGTACATGCATGTTCATGCACACATTGTAGTAATATCCCTACAGAATACTTTTAATTCTTCTTCCTTGTTCATTTTCACTTAAGACACTTTCTTTACCATCTCGGGTTGTTGTCACCAGGGCTGTCACAAGGCTGATTTTTTGGGGAGAAGTCACTAGAATCTCCCACCAGTCAAATTAAGGAGAAGTGGAGAGACTTTAAGGAGTAGAGATACTTATTGTAAAACCTGAGATAAATATTGTGCCATGCCACAAAACTTTAAAGATGCACTCTTACTCCAAAAATGGAATTACCACAATTAATTCAATTGTTTTAATATACCAAAAAGGATGAATAAATGTCAAACAATGGTTCTTATGAAGGATACTGAGTTTAATTTGAAAGGAAGGTGCAGAAAACACGATATTTCTACCATATGAAATAATAGTAGAACAGAGTAAATCTTTTTGCATTCACCAATCATTTAATATTTTTGCGTTTTCAGCTAGTAAATACACGATCATTGTTATAAGTATATAATATTTTTCTAAAAATGCATTGTTTAGTAAGTAGTTTAAGGTTTATCACTCAAAACTTAGGTTTGTTATATATATGTGTTTGTATTGATTTTGAATAAGAGTGTCTCATTAAAATTCACATTTACTTTGATTGCTTTAACTAGATGGAATGTTCAAAAAAAGTGTTCTTTTTTGGCCTATCAAAAGTGTACTTGTCTAGAGTCTCCTTTTTGCAATGTATAGTTTACTTCCAAAAAGCGTCTAAAATAAAAACAAAGACATTTAAAAAAAATACCATTTGAAACAATCAGAATGGCCATATATTATGAGCTGTTAAAAACATTTAAGTGCAGGGGGCGAATCTTGTTTTGGTACGATCAGTAAAGGGTACGAATGTCACATTCAGCTTTGCTGTTGTTTACTTGTCTTTGGTTAAATAAATTTCAATATACTGACATTTTAAAACAAAATGACATTTAAAATCTCTATCCTTCATGATAAACTCACTAATACTTGATAATAGAACTAGAAAATTGAGAAATAAACTCCGAAAAATGTTATGACAAAATGGCGGTGACTCGTGGTCGCCGAATCTTCTACTTTTAAACATTTTTTCTTAGTGCCACTGTCTGTTTTCAATGACCGTCTGCTTCAAACGAAACAATGTTCTAAAAAGTGTGCCTTGTTTTTACACTGCAAGTATCAATTGTTTACTAATGCTTGACAACATTTTTCATTATTTCTTCGCCTTTTTTAAATCGCAATTTAACAAACTTTTTATCATTTGACCAGTGTCTTCTCTGATTGGTTAACATGGGACGTTTAATAATTGGATGATAGACGACCCAATTATGTGATTAGGAGATTACCGATTATTAATGGCTAAATTAATTAAATTTGTAACAACATCGGCATCAAAGATCGACATTTAGAGGTACAACTTCGATGTCTCAGACAAGGAATAATGTGTCATAATGAACAGCAATTAGCACCCTGATTATAAGCGTGAATTACCATTAATCCGACCCGCAGTGATGACGGTCATGTGCCTTAGCACGCACTGATCTGTGACAGATTAGGAAACGGCAACATTGACCAATGAAATACTTTTAGGGCGTAACTTTGTGATAAACAACTATCTGAATGGCCAGAAGGGCGCAAGGGGGCGGGAAAAATATGACAGGGCGTGTAAAAAGGGGCAACGGGGCGGGGTCAAAATATGGCAGGGCGGGCCTAAGTGTGTTTTATACAATACCAAAAAGAGCTTGAGCAATAAATGTCTCTTTAATCAAAAACATAAACAAACAACTTTAATTAATCGCATTTACGATTTACATTTTTGTATCCTCCAATTATAACAGTTTGTTATATTGACACGCACGGTATTTTGCTACATGCCGCAAACTGTCATGAATATTTTCACACCTACGACTCGATCTACAGTTCGACATAAAGAACATAGGAAATGTGTGAAATTCGACCACAGGGACTGAAAAATGAGGTCGACATAGCGAAAAAGTCAAGATAAATTTTGACACAAACAGATTTATTTTATATAGAATAAGAAGGAATAAATTCGTGACCGGAAGAAAAAGTCGACACAACCGGAAAGTCGACATATCCAACGTTAACATAGCGAGTCTGGACATTATATTGATTACAAAGGTTAAACTCTTTTACTTAGGTGAGCGATTTAAGGCCATTATGGCCCTCTTGTTTTATTAGCTCACCAGAGCAGGAAGTGCTCAAGGTGAGCTATTGTGATCGGTCTTTGTCCGGCGTCCGTCCGTCCTTCTGTCCGTCCATCAACAATTGTTTAAAAAACATCTCCTCTGAAACTACCTGGCCTAATTCAATGAAACTTCACAGGAAGCTTCCTTGGGTGTCCCTTTACAAAAATACAACAAGGGGTCACAGTTGATCAACAACAACAACAACAACAACAACAAAATGGTCAACTTCCTGTTTTGTTTTAAAAAAAACATCTCCTCTAAAACTATCAGTCCAAATTCAATGAAACTTTACAGAAAGCTTCCTTGGGTACAAAAATACAACAAGGGGTCGAGATTGATCAACAACAACAACAACAATCTAGTTTTAAAGTCTTGATAGTTATGAAAAGTTTACTCTTGAAGCAAGGGCAGCAAATCTTGCAAGTGCGAAAATGTTTCGAGTGATAACTCGACAATGCCTGCACCCATGGCTCTCAAACTTGTCTTGGAGTTGCGTCTGACCTGTAGATGACCTTATGATTTTAGGGGTCATCGGGTCAAAGGTCAAGGTCACAGTGACATTGAATGAAAAAAAGTTTTTCTGTGTTTTATGAGGAGAATTTCTCTTTCACAACGTCTAGTTACTCAAAAGGTTGTCTCCTCAAGGGTCTGTGTGGGAGTCTTCGAACACTAATGCTTATTCAAGGAAGTCCTTGTACACCGTTTCTCAAGTTTTATTCACAAGCTGGATAACCAACATTTATTTACAACATGCAATGGATAGTCCACAGATATTACTTAAAAATGATTCACTTAGGAGGTCCTAACCATACTGCTGTCAATTCTAGACTGATGAAAGCAAGTAACAATTTTAACAAGAAAGCGTTAGAACAAACATGGAATACCAAAGAGCATATTATTGTCACAACATATTTTAAGACGTTCCCTTAAGGTATGTATAAAAGCAATACATGTCAATTGATAAACAATCATTCTTTGAATTTTGAAGGGATTACAGGAAGATAAAGCAGGAAGGATTTAATAATAGAACAAAGGTAGTTAAGATACAGTGAAGCCAAATATGAACCTACAAGATTATTACGAACTGTTATAAATTATTCAACAAACATCTTTATAAAAGCAGTCTGGAAACAGATTGTTAAATAATCAATAATAAAATGTACATGTTGTATTTCAACAACATGTCCAAAAGTAAACACTATTTTGTAAATCAGTTTTTAAGAGGGTTCTGGCAAAGTTAGATCATAAAAGTGTGATAACTTGTCAATGCCTGCACCCATGGCCCTCAAACTTGACATTTAGATTTTTTTATTGACCAGCTGATGACTCCTATGAATTTTCCTATGGATTTTGAGGTCATAGAGTCAAAGGTCATAATACACTCTATCCTCACACTTTGAATGGTCATAATCTTAAAACTGCCTTAACGGCATCCAATGTCAGTGACAAATCAGCTGTCATTTCCGCAAGATGTTTCATTCAATTGTCCATATAATCCTGACAACATGGCGCTCAGGGGGGGCATAATGTTTGACAAACATCTCTTGTTGTATCTTATCTTTTTCGTGGTTAGTGAATACACCTTATATAAAAAAGACAGTAGCTCCTTCATATGAGACAGTGTTACTGTAGGCTCTTCATAAGTACCTTTTCGAAATTCTCATAATTTATAGTACATTTGTAGTTACATATTTTATTGGATGGTGTGCTGTCCGTTGTTCCTGTGTCTTACACAATTGCTTGTGAAAATCAAATTATGCCTCTGGGGTCATACTCGCTATGCCATGAGGTTTTCTGTGGACTTATTGAAAATCTTCTTGTCTGACACCGCTAGGCCAAAACCTTAAAAAATTTGTAACGAGCATCATATTGTGGTCCTCTACCAAGATTGTGCAAATTACGCCCCTTGGGTCAAATTTGGTCCCACCCTTATTTTAGAAACTACAGCGAAGAAATCTTGACCATGTTCACAATTTTGTTAACAAATATCAATGGGTGTTTTTGTTGGTAATAAACTGGTTTCGGTTTTATTTCGGTTTCACAAACTGTGTTTTTATTGTTACAGTTTCAAATAAAACCAAAACCAGTTTTATCGTTTTTTTAACAAAAACCGAAACCAGTTTTTGAAACTATCTAAATCCCTACCGGAGGCGGTTTCATCGGTTCATTCCATCCGAAAACTAGTTTACTTTGAAAACAACATGGCGGTAATTGAAAAACCACGTTTGTTGAAACTGTTTTTTATAACAATGCCTTACAATGGGCAAATGAGCTAAATGAAAAAGGTACTATTAATAAGTGTGTGTTAATATATCAGTTTGTATGCTCCACCATGTTGTTGAAACTGTTCACAAAAACATGTATTTGTTACTTCAAGCAAAATTATCAAAACCGGTTTCCAATCTGCTGAAAACATTGAAAACAAACTGAAACTGGTTTGGTATCAACAAAAACGCATAATGTCGTGGTTGGATGACCTTGACTGTGACTGCCTACTTTCTTATTTATGAAGCTACAGCAATGAAATTTGGATCATGTGTAGAGTTTTGAAAACAAATATCAATATTGTCCTCGGATGACCTTGACTGTGACTTTTTGACCTACTTCTTTTTTTAAGGTGCAGCAATAACATTTTGACCATGTGTACAGTTTTGAAACAAATATCAATGCTGCAATTAATGGTAAAATTCTGTCGGCGATATCAGACGAAAGTTTCCGAAAATATTTGTTTCCTTTCGTAAAAAAGCTTGTCATTCCGATGTTCTCCGAGTAACCTTGGGTGTGTCCGCGCCAACAAAAACTGGGATGGCGGAAAAAGCCGGTTTTCGCAAAAATAAACAAAGGAAAGGTTAGTCTTTTACTCAGGTGAGCGATTTAGGGACATCATGGCCCTCTTGTTTTTAAAGCTACAGCAATGACATTTGGACCAAGAGTACAGTTTTGAAAGCATTTTTTTTTTTCGTCAGATGACCTTTACTTGGCACATACTAAAATAGTTCATGCAAATAATCTGCTTACAACACTATCTGTCCTCAGATGTTGAATGTGCAACGTTTTCAGCTTACCCCAACACAAAACCTGAACCATATGTTTCTTACCTATTACCCATAAATACATGCTTTGGATTAAAAATGACCACAAGAGCCATGCCAGTAGAGCATAGGCCCTCATGGCCCTCTTGTTTGTATATAATGCAAATTATGGGCCTTTATTATTTGACTTAGAAATTCTGGTTAAGGTCTTGCATGTTAGCACACATAGGATAATATCTAAACAACTACTTGATGTATTGCATTTAGACTTTATACAATGATACTCAACCAACCAATCTACTTAAATAACCAAGTAAGATAACTCTAGTTTGCATTAAATTCAAATAATGGCCCTTTTTTTATTCGACATAGAAATTCTGGTTATGGTTTTGTATGTAACCACTTTTAAGTCAATACCTCAGCGAATACATCATGTATTGCATTGAAACTTTACACACAGGCTCCCAACATTTTAACCTTCTTATTTAATCAAGTAAGATAACTCTATCTTTCATATTATATAATTTTTGCCCTTTTATTATGCGACTTAGAAATTCTGGTTAAGGTCTTGCATGTTAGCACACATAGAATAATATCTCAGCAACTACTTGATGTATTGCATTGAGACTTTATACAATGGTATTCAACCACCTGACCTAATTGAATAACCAAGTTAGATAGCTGTATTTTGCAAATAATGGCCCTTTATTATTAGACTTAAAAATTCTGGTTAAATTTTTGCATGTAACCACATTTATGTTAATATCTCATTACATCATGTATTGAATTGAAATCTAATCTAACAGTGATCCATGCATGTTTCGCCAAACTTTTTCAATCCTTACACTGAAAAGCAGCGGAATAGTCGAGTGCGCTGTCTCTGTGACAGCTATTGTCAGATTTTCGTCCACTCTCAACAGCCATTTCGGCCTCATACTTCTCAAGATAATTTTTGACAGTAAGTTTTCTCTTTGTCCCTTTAGTTTCAAAGGCAGAAAAGTTTGGGGTTGCCAATCTAGATATCCCTCCGGTTGTCCTTCTCTAGATTGCTCAAAATTTTACATTTGTCAAAATTCATCCAATATGTTTTATGTAAATGTGGCTTTATCAAAATGAGTTTTAAAATACATGGATAACAATTTGAGACAGAACTTAAAGTGATGGCATGTCTACTCAAACTGTTAAACCATTTAAATTTGAAACACAATTATTATAATACCAATCAAGCAATTTTAATCGTTTAGCGCCTTGTGCTAAATAAAGCCAAACAAACAAATCAAGGTGTGAAATTCCTACCTGAAAATGTTCACAGGTTTGGTATACTTAAATTGGGAATGTTTGAAAATCTTTTTGTGTGTTTGCTTATCCATCTTAACACAATTGCTTGTGAATGTTTGTTTAAATTATGCCCCTGAGGTCATTACTGGCCATCCCCCGGGGTTCACAGGTTTGGTATACTTCAATTTAGAATGTTTGAAAATCTTTTTGTCTGAACCAGCTATGCAGACCCTTGCTATTTTGAATAAGGTATAATTTAGTGGTCTGCTACCATGGTTGTTCAAATTATGCCCCTGGGGCCAAATCTGGCACTGCCCCGGGGGTCACAAGTTTCTTAAAGACTTATTTAAGAAATATTTTCAAAATCTACTTGTTTAAAATCACAAGGCCCTTACCTTTGATATTTGTTGTAGAGCATCATATGATGACCGTCTAGCAAAACAGTTGAAATTATGCCCCTGGGGCCAAAGCTGGCCCCACCCCTTTTGATCTTCTTTTATATTTTTTAAAGCTACAGCAATGAAATGTGGACTAAGTGTAAAATTTTGCAAAAGAGAATCAATGTTGTCCTCTGATGACCTTGACTTTGACCTTTTGACCAATTTTTTTTTTCGTCAGATGACCTTTCAGCTAACATAAACACAAAACGTGGACTAAATGTTTGTTGCCTATTACCCATACATACATGCTCTGGATTGAAAATGACCACAAGAGCCATGCCAGTAGAGCATTATAAGGCCCTCATAGGCCTCTTGTTTTATGTTCAGAGGCAATTTAGAATAACTTGCCATATGTATTTAACACGTAAAGGTCAAGAAACAATTTTCATGTCCTGACCTTGTTCATTGGTCAATGTCACATTTGGGGGCATTCGTCACATACTGTGACAGCTCTTGTTTTACTCAATAATGAATTTAATAATCAGACTTTTCCATTGAACTACATGTAGACCATTGTAGACCATTGTAAGCTACAGTATCTAATATTTTGTGTTGAAAGTGAAAACATATATATAAACAAGAATTTAATTGTTTGCCAAACATGGGAGGAAATTGTTGTGTTAGTTGGAAGTAGATACATTGTTATATGTAGCTGATCAGTGTTATCAAATCCACAGAGTTTAAGGCAGTTGATTGATTTTTTTGGATGGTGCACTGTCCGTCGTTCTTGTGTCTGTACTTAACACAATTGCTTGTGAACATCAAATCCAAAGGTTTTCTGTGAACTTATATAGGTTATTCTTGAAAATCTTCCTGTCTGAAACTGCAAGGCCCAGATCTTTTTTAATTTGTAACAAGCATCATAATTAATAATGGTCCTCTATCAAGATTGTGCAAATAATGCCCCTTGGGTCAAAGCCAGTCCCACCCTTTTTTACCTACGTTCTTATCTACTTTCTTAATTTTTACAATGTTAACAAATTACAGTGTTGTGCTTGGATGACTTTGACTTTTACCTGTTGACCTACTTTATTATTTTTGAAGCAACAGCAATTGAATTTAGACCATGTGTAGAGTTTTGAAAACAAATATCAATGTTGTCCTAGGATGACCGTGACTGTTACCTTTTGACTGACTTTTTATTTTTGGAGCTACAGCATTGAAATTTGGTCCATGTGTAGAGTTTTGATAACAAATATAAATGTTTTCCTTGGATGACCAGGACTGTGGCCTTTTGACATACTTTCATGTTTTTGAAGCTACAGCAATGAAATTGGAACTTTATGTAGAGTTTCGAAAATTAGTATCAATGTTGTCCTTTGATGACCTTGTCTGTGACCTTTTGACTTACTTTCTTATTTGTATAGCTACAGCAATAAAATTTTGACCATGTGTACAGTTTTGTGAGCAGATAACAATGTTGACTGGAATGACCTTGACTGTGACCTTTGTTTTTCTTTAAGGTAAAGCAATGAAATTTGGACCATATGTACGGTTTTCAAAACAAGTAACAATGCTATCTTTTATTGACCTTGACTGTGACCTTTTGACCTTCTTTCTTTTTTTTTTAAGCTACATGCAGTGAAGAAATTTGGACCATGTTCACAATTTTGAAAACATATATCAATGTTGTGCATGGATGACATTGACTGTGACCTTTTGACCTTATTTCTCATTTTTGAAGGTACAGCAACGATATTTTGGTCCTGTGTAGAGTTTTGAATACAAATACCAATGTTTTTCTCGGATGAACTTGATTTTGACCTTTGACCTACTTTCTAGTTTTGAAGCTTTAGCAATGAAATTTTGACTACGTGTACAGTTTTAAGCTCGACTATTCGAAGAACAAGGAGAGCTATTCTACTCACCCTGGTGTCGACGGCGTCATCGGCGGCGGCGTCACACCTTGGTTAAGGTTTTGCATGTAAGCACCTTTAAGCTTTAAGTCATTATCTCAGTAAATACATCATTTATTGCATTGAAACTTTGAATATGTGTTCCCAACTATCTTACCTACTAAATTACTGAAGTAAGATAACACTTATTTGAATCAGTGATTTTTATTTAAATTTTCAAAACCACCTGTGGCTTTACAATTGGGAAAATAAGCGCGTTAATTCCCAAATTGGGAAAATACAATGAACATTAAAATGGTCATTTAAAATAACCAGTAACAAAGACACCTATTAAAACTGTTTCAACTCTCTTTAATGGCAGTTACTATCATCAAAACATGTATAACATGATTTTTGTGCGAAATGATCCATATCAATGTTGGGAAATTCTTCATAAATAATTACAAAGGATATAATTTATAAAATACTATAATGAATAACATTGGTATTTTCAACATGATAAGCACTGACTCTGTTAACACCTTACATTGTTTAATCCCTTGTTAGCTCCACTGGCTGAAGGCCATGGAGCTTATGTCGTCACAGATTGTCCGTCGTTAGTGCGTGCGTGCGTGCGTGCGTGCGTGTGTAAACTTTTACTTTAAACGACATCTCCTCTGAAACTGATAAGCGGATTTTGACAAAACTTCACAGGAATGTTCCTTTGGTGGTCCTTTACCAAAATTGCTCAAATGGTTCCGGTCCATTGCACAATATGGCCGCCAGAGCTAAAAATAGCAAAATCTTTAAACGACATCTCCTCTGAAACGGTTCGGCAGATTTTGATGAAACTTGACAGTAATGTTCCTTGGGTGGTCCTTTATTAAAATTGCTCAAATGGTTCTGGTCCATTGCACAATATGGCCGCCACAGCTAAAAATAGCAAAATCTTTAAACGACATCTCCTCTGAAACGGATAGGCAGATTTTGATGAAACTTGACAGAATTGTTCCTTGGGTGGTCCTTAACCAAAATTGCTCAAATGGTTCCGGTCCGCTGCACAACATGGCTGCCAGGGCAAAAAAATAGAAAAACCTTTAAAGAACATCTTCTCAGAAACCGATGATCAGATTTTGATGAAACTTAACAGTAATGTTCCTTGGATGGTCCTTTATTAAAATTGCTCAAATGGTTCTGGTCCATTGCACAATATGGCCGCCACAGCTAAAAATAGAAAAACCTTTAAACAACTTCTCCTCAGAAACCGATGATCGTATTGCAATGAAACTTAACAGAAATGTTCCTTGGATGGTCCTTTATCAAATTTGCTTCAATGGTTTCGGTCCACTGCACAAGATGGCCCCCAGAGGTAAAAATAGAAAAACCTTTAAACAACTTCTCCTCAGAAACCGATGATCGTATTGCAATGAAACTTGACAGAAATGTTACTTGGGTAGTCCTTAACCAAAATAGCCCAAACAGTTCTGGTCTGCTGCACAACATGGGCACCAGAGCTAAGAATAGAAAAAAACGTTAAACTACATCTTCTCAGAAACCGATTATCAGATTTTGATGAAACTTTACATAAATGTTCATCGGGATGCCCTTTAACCAAAATTGCCCAAATGGTTCCGTTCCGCTGCACAACATGGCAGCCAGAGCTAAAAATAGGAAAAACCTTTACACCACTTCTCCTCAGAAACCGATGATCAGATTTTGATGAAACTTGACAGAAATGTTCCTTGGGTGGTCATTAACCAAAATTTGTTAAATGGTTCCAGTCCACTGCACACCATGGCTGCCAGAGCTAAAAAATAAAAAAAACTTTATACGACTTGTCGTCGAAACCGATGACCTCTTTTCGATTAAACTTGACAGAAATGTTTGTTTGGTGCTCCTTTACTCAAATTGCCCAAATCATTTCGGTCCACTGCACAACATGGCAGCCAGAGCTATTAAAGTAAAAAATTTTTTTAAATAACTTCTCCTCAAAAATTGATGATTGTATTTCTATGAAACTTGACGAAAATGTTCGTTAGGTGGTCTTTGCTTGAACCTTTTGGCCAGTGGAGCACAGGCACTGATGTGCCTCTTGTTTTAACTCTTTGAAATAGTCAATTGTTTGATTAACAAGTTCTTCAAAATTTCAGAGACAATTTAATGGGCTTATCTTCCTCTTAAATTGGATACAAAATCTGTTGTCTATTAAAAATGATGACTTTCACACTCATAGAGAGAATGAAATGAATATATCAATATTTTTTATTTTTTTCCAATTTCCAAATAGTCAGACTTGTTTGCAATTGATCAAAAACAAATGAATGAATTTTGTAAAATTTCATCAATATGTTGCCCTTCAGCATTCATCAAAAAGTAAATACACCATCATTTTAATAAATAAATACTTTTGTCATTTCACCCAGTTGTCTACTTTCAGTTTCACTTCTCAGTTCTGTCATTTTCCGATATTGGCAATGAAGGTCAATGTCATGTATGTAAACATGTAGGTGAGGCATGACAAAGAACAGCATTGTCTATTAGTTATTTTAATCCCCTCCTGCACCGAATAATTTACTGTCACTTTTGAATTATTAATCCTTTTGTTGACAATGACACAAGTTTTTATCACAAGTTTTTAGCTTGACTATTTGAAGAATAGGTGGGCTATACTACTCGCCCCAGCGTTGGCGTCGGCGTCTGGTTAAAGTTTTAGGGCAAGTTGGGATTTTTACTTATAAGTCCAATACCCTACATTCAATTGACTTAATACTTCACACAGTTGTTCAGGGCCATCACATGATGAGGTTAGATAACTCCATATTATTCTTTACACAGATTATGGCCCCTGATTGACTATGGAACTTGGGTTAAAGTTTTAGGGCAAGTTGGAATATTTATTAATAACTTCTATATCCTTTATTCAATTGACTTAATACTTCACACAGTTGTTCAGGACCATCCCACAATGAGGTTACATAACTCCATATTATCCTAAATACAAGTTATGGCCCCTGATTGACTTAGGTTAAAGTTTTGGGGCAGGTTAAAGTTTTAGGGCAAGTTGGGATTTTCACTTAAATCTCCAATACCATTCATTCAATTAACTTAATACTTCACACAGATGTTCAGAGCCATCACATAATGAGGTAAGATAACTCCATATTATCTTTTATATAAATTATGGCCCCTGATTGACTATGGAACTAAGGTTAAAGTTTTAGGGCAGGTTGGGATATTGTTTAATAACTTCTATACCCTTCATTCAATTGACTTAATACTTCACACAATGTCAGGACCATCACCCAATGAGGTTACATAACTCCATATCCTTAATACAAGTTATGGCCCCTGATTGACTTAGGTTAAAGTTTTAGGCAAGTAAAAGTTAAGGGCAAGTTTGGATTTTAATAAAAAAAACACTTCTATACCGTTCATTAAATGCACTTAATAAAATTCAAAATTATTTACGACCATCTTACAACAAGAAACATTACTCCGTTTTAAGCCTAAATACAAGCCCTTGATTTTTTAATTTATTTTTATTTATTTTTTTATTTCCTTTGAAAGGCATATTTGTTTATTCTTAACCACATTTTCATAATTGGAAATCAAGTTATTTGAATGACTTGCGTCGGGCTGGTGGGACTGGGCAGCATCAAAGTCACCTTATGTATCAAATAATTTTAGTTAGGTTTGACATAAAGAGACCAAACTTGGTATTATTACATCGTTATTGTATTCTAAGTCAAAGCGGCGTAGTCGAGCGCGCTGTCTTACGACGGCTCTTGTTTAACTATTAATTTGTTACATGATCTCTGATTGGATAAAAAATATAGTTAAACCAATGAAAATCCACCTTTCACCATGACGTGGATATTACATCATTGTATGTCTCTGTGAATAGACGCTTGCATGTAGGGGAAATAAATGTTTTGTTTATATTTTCATCCTCTTTTATTCTTATTTTCTTTTGAAGTTTTAGAACTCCAGATTGGGAATTTTTATTCAGAAATAGGAACAAGGGATACTTTTTGCCATTGGGAACATGACCGAATACCGGCTATAAATATTGCTGAAGAAATCCTGACAATTCATAATTGTATTTTTTATTCATTTCTGAGGGGAATTGATTACCTTTTTTGGGGAAAATATGACTATTTTTTGGGAAAATTGGACGATTTTCGGTGAGGGGAAACGGCCGTTATTTGGTGGTAAATTTCACGAAAAAAAATCACTGAGGCCTAAAAAAAAAAAAATGTCTGTTTCGGGTAACCCGACCCTACCTATAAAAATGCGCCGACCCTAGCTATTTTTAGCTCTACTGGCCAAAGGCCAGAAGAGCTTATGCGATGGTAATGTGTACGTAGTATGTGCATCCGTGCGTCTGTAAACAATTGCTTGTGAACACGATACAGTGTTCAGTTTTTATTTTATCTTGATGAAACTTGTACAGTATCTAGATATCCATTAGAGCTTGGTTCCTTTCGAAAACCAGCCAGATCCCCCCATGCATGCCTAGATTATGGCCCTTGATAGTATAAAAAAATGCTATTGTGTAAACAATTGGTTGTGAACACGATACAGTGTTCAGTTTTGATTGTATCTCGATGAAACTTGTACAGTATCTAGATATCCATTAGAGCTCGGTTCCTTTCGAAAACCAGCCAGATGTGCCCATGAATGCCTAGATTATGCATGCCTAGATCATGGCCCTTGATAGTATAAAAAAATGCTAATGTGTAAACAATTGGTTGTGAACACGATACAGAGTTCAGTTTTGATTGTATCTTGATGAAACTTGTACAGTATCTAGATATCCATAAGAGCTCGGTTCCTTTCGAAAACCAGCCAGATCCGCCCATGAATGCCTAGATTATGGGCCATGAAAGTTTTAAAGAAATGCTCTCTATTTTTAGCCAGGTCTCTATGAGCGAATTCTATTTTTAGCCAAGTTTACATGTACATGTAAATTCAAGTCTAGAGTTAAGGGAGACAATTTGCAAGTCTAGGATTTTGAGAGACAATTTGCTTTTTGCTTTTGCAGTTGATTTTGTGAATTACTCTGCCTTGTTCTTGTTGAAAGCCCAAAGGCCATTTTTTAGCTTAAAGTTCTGTAGTTTGCGCATTCATCTTAATAAAATTGGTTGTGAATGTTTAAGTTATGCACCTGGTGTCATTACTGGCCACACCCAGGGTTCACAGGTTTGGTAAACATAAATCTGGAAAGGTTTGAAAATCTTTTTGTGTGTTCGTGCATCCATCTCAGCACAATTGATTGTGAATGTTTGTTCAAATTGATCAATGTTGTCCTAGGATGCCCTTGACTTTGACCTTTTGACCAACTTTTTTTAACTTTTAAAACTACAGAAAATTTTACTGAGTACAGTTTTGAAAGCATTTTTGTTTTTTGTCAGATTGATATGACCACAAAAGCCATGCCAGTAGAGCATAGGCCCTTTTGGGCCTCTTGTTTTACGTTTCAGAGCAAAAAAAATATTCGTTAGCGAATGGAGAGTTACGAAGGGCGGATAAATGCAGATTTTAATCAGAATTATTGTTTATATGATAAAACAAAGTCAGGCAATGACAGTAATGTAGGAAAGACTGCCATGTGCAAGAAAACACTCTGAACTTACGACAGATTTTGAAAAAAAAAAAAAAAATCCCTACCTACCCTACCTAGAAATTTTGGGAAGGTTACTCGAAACAAACAATTTTATTTTTTTTTTTGGCCTGAATATAATGCAAATAATAGGCCTTCAGTGTTCTGCCAAGGACGCCCCCTTGGGCCATTGGTGCAGAAAAAATTGGGATGGCGCAACGAAATACCTGTAGATGGGCCGGCCCGATCGGCACGCCCGTTTTTCGAAAAGCCGTTTTGACTTAATCAAATTTTCGAAGAGCCGTTTTGACTTAATCGAATTCTTTTTCAGAAGTTTAACAGCACATCGTTCATTCGATAAAACAACCATTTTCATTGGTCCATATACGTGTAACTATCCAATTGCGAGGGGTAGTATATTTTTTTACTAAATTGTAAATTATTGTGGTTTCTTCTGAAGAAACATTATAAAGATACATTCCCAAACCTACTGACCCTTGCTGAACTAGCTCTATCTGCACCAGTACACACAGCAGACTGTGAAAGGGGTTTTAGTCCCCAAAACTTAGTAAAAACCTCACAGAGGAATAGGCTATCACCAGAGGTTGTGGATGACCTGCTTGTCATAAAATTAGAGGGAGGGGGGGGGGGGGAGGTATAAACAAATTCAATTTCAATGAGGCCTTTGTGCTTTGGAGGAATGCAAAACAGAGGAAAATGTTCCTGGGTGGGGAGGGTTATAAAGCATAACAACACATTGACATGTGAAACTGTTAATTAACATATAAAATTGTGTCTCATTTGCGCCATGTTTATAGTTTTGTTCTAAATGTTCTGTCCAATATTTGAGAATACTGATGTCATGTGGATGTTACACCATGTATAATGGGTAAATAAAACACTTTCATTTACAAGTTTTCATTTTTCCCCTTGCAAAGGTCATGGCCCTTCACTTTTGAAAATGGCCCCTAATTTTCATGACTGCTGGGCCATTCGGCCCCATCTTTTTCAATCCTTGGCAGAACACTGGGCCTTTATTATTTGACTTAGAAATTCTGGTTAAGGTTTTGCATGTAAGCACACATAGGTTAATATCACAGTTACTTGGTATTTGGACAGCATTTTTGGCCAGTCGAGCTACCTGATTCAAGCAATTTGGTCCCTAGGGTGATCTCTTGGACTGAGAATCATCAAAAAAATGTGTTCTAGTACTCTATGATACACATTTTAAACAAATAATCCACTTTTGGTCGTTTATTTTTACATATATTTTTATATATTTTAAAATTTCATACAATCTTTATCATTCACAAGTTATGAAGGTTAGCAGATTTCGGATTGAGAAATATGTTTGGAAACAAGCTCAGATCTACAAGATGTTTTCGATAAAACAAATGTATACGTCGCATGCATGTTCAGAAGGAAGTCTTCAAGGTGCAAAAGCTTTTCGGGTAGATAATCTCATTGTCTCACTAATACATATAAACAATATGCAAAATTTATGTATTTATTGATAAAACCGATTGGAAATAAATAATAAACAAACAAGAGTGATAAGTATTTAAATAGTTACATAACATATGTATTTAAATCCATTTTAAATGCATCAGGTCACCATAGTTATATCCAAATTGTGAAGCATCCTGGTTAAATCATTCTACTTGGCTATAATATATAACATTACTATTATTCTTATTCAAAGGCATTGTAATAATAATATTATTATAACAATTTGAAAACCAAAAACAACTTAAGACAATATGTATTGTCCATTTCTATAATGAAACCTTTATAACTGCACAGCTGGACACCCAGATCGGTGATCTGAAAATAAGCAGCACAAGGCAATTACGATCAAGATCAATGCACAGAAGTTGTGTACTTTACATGGGGGGTGGGGGGTCACTTAGAGAAGTCTTAAACTAGGCCTTTAAGAAACAGACTCTGGATCAATAAACAAAATAATATGACACACAATTTATTATACCCCCCAAAACAAAGTTTGGGGGGGTATACTGGAATCGGGTTGTCCGTCTGTCTGTCTGTCTGTCTGTCTGTCCGTCTGTCCGTCTGTCCGTCCGTTTTTTTTTGTCCGGGATTCATCTTTGTCGTTATTGAACAAATCTTTTTCAAACTTTCAGATATTAATGGCCATGATGTAAACTTGCGCCTCTGTGAAATTGGTACGGGTCACATGACCCTGACCAGAGTTATCTCCCCTTGATGTGTTAAAGTAGGCAAAATAAGCCCTGTCCGGGATTCATCTTTGTTATTATTCAACAAATCTTTTTCAAACTTTCAGATATTAATGGCCATGATGTAAACTTGCGCCTCTGTGAAATTGGTACAGGTCACATGACCCTGACTGGAGTTATCTCCCCTTGATGTGTTAAAGTAGGCAAAATAAGCCCTGTCCGGGATTCATCTTTGTTATTATTCAACAAATCTTTTTCAAACTTTCAGAAATTAATGGCCATGATGTAAACTTGCGCCTTTGTGAAATTGGTACAGGTCACATGACCCTGGCTGGAGTTATCTCCCCTTGATGTGTTAAAGTAGGCAAAATAAGCCCTGTCCGGGATTCATCTTTGTTATTATTCAACAAATCTTTATCAAACTTTCAGAAATTAATGGCCATGTTGTAAACTTTCGCCTCTGTGAATTTGGTACAGGTCACATGACCCTGACTGGAGTTATCTCCCCTTGTAGGCAAAATTAGCTTTGTCCGGCCTAACTCCAGGGCAAACAACCTAGACATGGAGGGGTGGGGGGTATTCGTTAGCCTATGGCTTACAGTTCTAGTTTTACCCAAGTCAATTAGCACTTATTGTTTAATTTACAATCATAAGGATGAAATGGCCAATAACACACCTTCTGGCTGTTTTTAATCCAAATCAGCCAATTAAAATATTGTAATAATCCTGACACCCCTTCTGGCTGTCAATCAACCATTGCAATAGCAGCCTAAACCTGTATTGTCAAAACAAATTGAGGAATGTTTTGATAAAGCCTGTCAACACAGTTAACTAGTGTCAGTAACTTAGCCTTGCTAGTGGAAGGCACGTCTGGCCCAACAAGCCATATGAAGGCCCAACGGAAACTCTTATTTTAATGAACAAAGCAAAAAAATTGATCAGCAAAGATGGTTAATTTCTGGTTGAATGACCTTATGCGCCAACAGAGGGTCGTAGGTCAATCATCAATACTCACCAAGAGGGTATTTGATTTTCAATAATCTGCAATACCTCGCAGCCTCGATTTCAAGATTCATTTAGTGATGTTTCTAAATCATTTATTTACTGCTATATTAATATCTTACCCCATTTGTTCCCAAAATGTTTAAGAAAGAATTTTCCACTAAAACTGAAAAAAAATGTGCTCAAGGTGAGCTATTGTGATCGGTCTATGTCTTGCGTCTGGCGTCCGTCATGCGGCTTCAACAATTGGTTATAATCATCATCTTCTTCTTAACCACTTGGACAATTTTAATGATCCTTGGTTGGTGCTTTTTCAAAATTGAACAAAGAAATGAATTCCATGCAGAGCTCTGGTTGCCATGGCAACTTAAAAGAAAAGCGTCAACAATTGGTTATAATCATCATCTTCTCCTAAACCGCTTGGAGAATTTTAATGAAACTTCACAGGAATGATCCTTGGTTGGTGCTTTTTCAAAATTGTTCAAAGAAATGAATTCCATACATAACTCTGGTTGCCATGGCAACCTTAAGGAAAAACTACAAAACTTTTGTTGGCAAATACTATGAGGCCTAGTGCTTAAATATTTGGTGTGTAACATTGTCTATTGGTTATCTACCATGTTTATTCAAATATACCCCTGGAGAAAAATTGGCCTCACCCTGTGGGTTAAAAGTTCATTATAAATACATTTTGTTAAAATCTGATAGTTATGTAAAGTTTACTCTTGAAGCAAGGGCAGCAAGTATTGCTATATGGTCTCCCTTTTTGTTGGAGATTGCACTACTTTCTATATTTAGTAACAAGGGAATAGATTCAAATATTTATTATACACTTTCTCAGAAGAAATTTCAATTTTACTTAATGATAAATTTAATAATCAGACTTTTCCATTGAACTTCATGTAGATTATTGTAAACTTCATGTAGATTATTCTAAGCTACAATCTTATTTTTTGTGTGTATAGTGAATAAGCCTTATATAAAGAAGAATTTGATTCTAAAATTTGAAGGAAGGTGATGTTGTCCTAGATGGAAGGAGAGATATTATTAGTTGAAGGTGCAGAATGTCTACTGATAATTGATTTTTAGAGCTTAAGGCAGTTTATTGATTTTATTGGATGGTGCACTGTTTGTTGTTATATGTAGTTTTGTCAGTATGCAGGCAATTGAACAAAGTCCTGTCAGTGTGCAGGCAATTGAACAAAGTCCTGTCAGTGTGCAGGCAATTGAACAAAGTCCTGTCAGTGTGCAGGCAACTGAAAAAAGTCCTGTCAGTGTGCAGGTATCTGTATCAAGTGCTGTCAGTGTGCAGTCAATTATTAAGTCTTGTCAGTATGCAGGCAATTGAACAAAGTCCTGTCAGTGTGCAGGCAATGGAACAAAGTCCTGTCAGTGTGCAGGCAACTGAAAAAAGTCCTGTCAGTGTGCAGGTATCTGTATCAAGTGCTGTCAGTGTGCAGTCAATTATTAAGTCTTGTCAGTATGCAGGCAATTGAACAAAGTCCTGTCAGTGTGCAGGCAATTGAACAAAGTCCTGTCAGTGTGCAGGCAATTGAACAAAGTCCTGTCAGTATGCAGGCAATTGAACAAAGTCCTGTCAGTATGCAGGCAATTGAACAAAGTCCTGTCAGTATGCAGGCAATTGAACAAAGTCCTGTCAGTGTGCAGGCAATTGAACAAAGTCCTGTCAGTGTGCAGGCAATTGAACAAAGTCCTGTCAGTGTGCAGGCAACTGAAAAAAGTCCTGTCAGTGTGCAGGTATCTGTATCAAGTGCTGTCAGTGTGCAGTCAATTATCAAGTCCTGTCAGTGTGCAGACAACTTGAACAAAGTCCTGTCAGTGTGCAGGTATGAGAATCAAATTTTGTCAGTGTGCAGTCAATCATCAAGTGCTGTCAGTGAGCAGGCAACTGAACAAAGTCCTGTCAGTGTGCAGTCAATCACCAAGTCCTGTCAGTTTGCAGGAAACTGGGACAAGTCCTGTCATTTTGCAGGAAACTGGGACAAGTCCTGTCAGTGTGCAGACAACTGTGACAAGTCCTGTCAATGATTATCCAGGCAACAAGTTTGACCAGTATGTTTTTCAATGTTCTTTGAGAACAAATATCAAGCTATATTGATTAGAAAGTTTAAACTATTTTACTCAGGTAACGATTTAGGGCCATCATGGCCCTATTGTTTACCATTTTTCTGTAACAACAAAAAAAGAATTCCTGGAAGTTAAAAAGAACATGTATTTAATAATTATTCCTTTGCTCATGATTGAACCCAACACATTGCAGATGGTTTCTCTGTATTGTATTAACAGGCAACTTAACTGCTCCACCAAATTCAATTACAATTAGCAATAAGTTTTGTTATCAGATGATTGCATGTCTACTTTATAAAGTAATAAAGATAAAAGGGAAACTAAAGTTATTTGTGTTTCTAGTTTCATCTTTTGTGTATTTGTCCCTCAAGTATATTATGTTTTTTTCTTTCAGAGCAGCATGGAACCAAAGAAAATGTGCTGTTTGGGTCTTGTGATTTTGCAACTGTCTACAATATATTATGTTGGTAAGATAACTCATCTGAGATACAATATCAACTATTGTCTCTTGTTACACTGTACATCTGTAGCAGCTGCATAATTTCTTATCATGCCCCCTTCCAAGAAGGGTATATTGCTTTGCACATGTCGGTTGGTTGGTTGGTCAGTCTCTTTCTCGGTAGACCAAAGCTTGTTCGAGTGATAACTCAACAATGCCTGGACCTATGGTCATCAAACATCAGACTGCAAACGTAATTAACTGCGGTCGGCGTGAAGCTATCCAGGGTTTTTTTTCTAAAAAAGGGGACGGGGCCTGGGGCCTTTGAGAAGGGGAAAATTTTGCGGCGTTTTAGTACAAAAAGGGGGAAAATGTGCATGTTAATTTTATTTTTTTATTTTACTATCATACCTCTTATAATATTTGATTGTTAGATTACAAGTCCATCTCTCTCTTTTTTTCCTGTTCTTAAACTCCTCCACTAAATTAGCCTCAGCACTACTTTTAATTTTTTTATTCGGTGGGGAGATTACATGTACCTCAGGCTCGCTTTCACGTCGTGAAAATGCCAAAATTGGGAAATTTTACAGCTAAAAGAAAAGACTGTCTAGTCTTCTGCGAATTAGGAAATGATTTAATATAAGTTTATTTTCCTTTTAAAAGACACAAAAGATATCAATCCTTTGGGTGGAAATATCTATGGCAATAGTTCATGACAGATAATATTTCATACACTGATCTCTGAATGTGATGAAAATAAATGATTTCTGAGTTCAATTATCAAAGAAACTTTACAACACATAATTTATTAGGATGTCGATAATGAACCTGTACAGGTAAAAAGACTTAATTTATTTATTTTATTTTTTTTTAAATTTTATCGGAGGGGAAATTTCATTTTTAGGGAAAAACTAGGCTTATTTTCCGAGGGGAAGGGGCCGTTAAACGGACCCCTTTCATATAAGGTAGAAAAACGCTGCTATCAGACAACAAAAAGTGAAACAGTATCATGACTTATTTGATTAAGGCTTCTACAGTGGGTCAACATTCAACTGATTATCTTAAATAGTAAAATATATCTAGATTTATAATCGGGGCTTCAAGCTATAAGTTTGATATTGACGACGAATATTTCATTACTGCAAATTAAAATGACGTAAGCGGCGCGCTCAGCTCTCAGACTCTGTAGTTAATCAAGCGTGTCGCTTTTGATATCCGCTATATGACTAGGCTAATTAATTCGGAATTTTAATGTTTGCGCGGATTAACAATGACAATTGCATTTATCTTTACAACCGTTTTTAACCAGCAATGCTTCTTTATTACAATTTAAAATTGACAGTTTGGTAATCAGCAAACAGATATATCATGTAATGATCGACGGCGACATAGTATATTGCCATGTGAAAATATGGACCGATTTTAACACTCAATCAAGATTACAAGCACATTATTAACACATAGTTTGTTTAATTGTGTCTTCTGCGACCTACCAATACACGTGATTGGACCGAAAAAGCGTCTGCTTATTAACAGATAGGCTGTAGAGTGTTCAGCGTAGCGGAAAAAGTAGCTGGTTGCATTGGTCTGATGGTAACTAGGACACTTTTATTGGGGGTAATTTTGAATGTGTGAATGACCCAAGAATGTTTGTGTATTACAATTTTTACTGACTTAGTCGTTTTGGACTGAAATTATAAAAAAAAAAGAGAACATTATGGACCGATTTATTTTACACTTTTTGAAACGGAAATCGGTCTGGCTTTACACTTTTTGAAACGGAAATCGGTCTGGCTTGGTCAAAATCGGTCCAGACCGACAAATTCAGGTTTTTAGAAGCCCTGGAGGCTAGGCCAGACCAGTAGATGATCCCTATTGATTTTGGGTTCATCAGGTCCAAAGGTCACTGTGACCTTCAACAGAAAAAGCTTGTAGTGGTTTTAAACTAATGGTTAAAGAACTTGACTATTGTAATATTACTAATATTTTTTATGCCCCCGAAGGTGGGCATATTAAAATCGCACCGTCGGCCGTCTGTCCGTCCGTCCATCCGTCCGTCCGTCCGTCTGTGTGTCCGGCTCAATAACTCGTGTCCGGGCTGTAACTTTCCCTTGTATGGACAGATTTTAAAATAACTTGCCACATGTGTTCCACATACCAAGACGACGTATCGCGTGCAAGACCCGTGTCCCTACCTCAAAGGTCAAGGTCGCACTTAGTCTTTATTATGCCCCCACAAAGTGGCGGCATATAGGGTTGCCCTTGTCCGTACGTACGTACGTACGTCCCGAAGATTGTTTCCGATCTAATTCTTGAAAACCGTTTGTCCAATCCTCACCAAACTTTAAACACATGTTTGTGACCATAATATCTTGATCAAGTTCGATAGTCATGGAAATCGCTTTAGTCATTTAGGAGTTACGGCCCTTTTTTGCCAAAAATTCCCGAAGATTGTTTCCGATCTAATTCTTGAAAACCGTTTGTCCAATCCTCACCAAACTTTAAACACATGTTTGTGACCATAATATCTTGATCAAGTTGGATAGTCATGGAAATCGCTTTAGTCATTTAGGAGTTACGGCCCTTTTTTGCCAAAAATGCTTCAAAAATATATGTTTCCAATCTAATTCTTGAAAAGTATGTGTCCAATCCTCACCAAACTTTACATACATGATTGTGACCATAATATCTTGATCAAGTTCGATAGCCATGGAAATCGCTTTTGTCATTTAGGAGTTACGGCCCTTTATTTGCAAAAAAAGACTTGAAAAATATGTCCCGAAGATTGTTTCCGATCTAATTCTTGAAAACTGTTTGTCCAATCCTCACCAAACTTTTAACACATGTTTGTGACCATAATATCTTGATCAAGTTCGATAGCCATGGAAATCGCTTTAATCATTTAGGAGTTAGGGCCCTCAGATTATCCTGAATAATCATTATGGCTTATTTTCTGTGACAAAAAATCGAAGTGGGGGCATCCGTGTTCTATGGACACATTTCTAGTTTACAATGGAGTGCTGCATATAGGACATAGAGTATAGGTTGTCGTGTCATGGCTGTAACTTTCCCTTGTATGGACAGATTTTAAAATAACTTGCCACATGTGTTCCACATACCAAGACGACGTGTCCCGTGCAAGACCGATGCCCCTTCCTCTAAGGTCAAGGTCAAACTTAGTGTTTATTCACAATGGAGAGCTGCATATAGGACATAGAGTATAGGTTGTTGTGTCCGGGCTGTAACTTTCCATTGTATGGACAGATATAATAACTTGCCACATGTGTTCCACATACCAAGACGACGTGTCGCGTGCACAACCTGTGTCCCTACCTCTAAGGTCAAGGTCAAACTTAGTGTTTATTCACAATGGAGTGCTGCATAGAAGGACATAGAGTATAGATTATCGTGTCCGGGCTGTAACTTTCCCTTGTATGGACAGATTTTAAAATAACTTGCCACATGTGTTTGACATACCAAGACGACGGGTCACGTGCAAGACCCTTGTACCTACCTCTTAGGTCAAGATCACACTTAAATTTTTATTCACAATGGAGTGCTGCATATAAAGATATAGTGTATAGGTTGTCATATCCTGGCTGTAACTTTCCCTTGTATGGACAGATTTTAAAATAACTTGCCACATGTGTTCCACATACCAAGACGACGTGTGGCGTGCAAGACCTGTGTCCCTACCTCTAAAGTCTAGGTCACACTTAGGTGTTTATTCACAACGGAGTGCTGCATATAAGGACATGGAGTATAAGTTGTCGTGTAAACGTCATGTGACTTTCCCTTGTATGGACAGATTTTAAAATAACTTGTCACATGTGTCCGACATACCAAGACGACATGTCACATGCAAGACCCATGTCCCTACCTCTAAGTTCAAGGTCACACTTAGTGTTTATTTACAATGGAATGCTGCTTATAAGGACATAACAGTGTAGGTTGTCAAGTATGGGTGGTATTTTTTTATGTTTAGAGGCAATTTAAAATAACTTGCCATATGTATTTGACATGTAAAGGCAAGATCAACTTTTCATGTACTGACCTTGGTCATAGGTCAATGTCACAATCGGGGGCATTCGTCACATACTGTGACAGCTCTTGTTTAGTACTCATATTGGTCATTAAAATTTACATCATATTTACTTATTCCCTGCTGCTAAGAGGAAACACCTTTCCCTTAATTGAGAGATGTAAAATGGGTGGCAGTTGGTGGAGTATTGGAACTACTGGCATTTGGTGGAAAACAATGAAAAACTGAAGAAAATGGAACATTGATCTATTTTTCACCATTTCACCAACTGCCACGTTGATGGAGTATTGGAACGTTGGTGGAGAAATGGAATGTTTTCCACCAAATGCTATTGGTGGCAAATTTTTCACCAAATGCCACCCCAACGTGGCAGTTGGTGGAGTATTGGAACGTTTTTCCACCAATTTTCCATCAAATGCCATGATCAGTTTCTTTGATCTGTTTTTCCCCAAATGCCACGCCAACATGGCAATTGATAGAAATTAAGTGGCACTTGGTGGAAATAAAATCATAGGATGATGAAATTTGCATACAACAACCAAAGAACTAAAAAAACAATCATTCTTTGCAGTCATTTAGTTTCATATGTACACAAAAATACACAGGATCACAGTTAGTGGTTAAGAGCTGTCTGCATTTCTACATCGGAGAAATCCTGAAAACAGAAAATGTATTATTATATTTGGAGGTTTCATCAGCATATCATTATTCAAAATATATTTGTCAAATTAGATGCATGAATAATATGACAACATTATAAACTTATTCTTAAATATAATATATCTGATGATCAACAGCTTTGGGCATTGCCAGATTAATACCAAGTATGACAAAGTGATATACCCCGGTAACAAAATATAGGAATCCAGCTTTATAATTGCACACTGATTCATTGTAAATATGTTTAACAAGAACTGAAATCTGTCAATTACATGTATGTGCATGATATATGCAAAGCCTTATAGTAAGGAAAAAGTAAGTTTTATTTACGACAGAGAAAAAATAAAAATTCATTTTTTCAATATATGTATACTGTAAAGGTAGCAAAATATGTCTCCTGTGATAAACAACATGTTTGGACCGATAACAAGCGTTATAACGAGTGTTCATCGTAGGGAAACAAAGCAGACGGTCATCTTATTCTGATGGGTGTGATCGTGTCATATTCCTGATTCTGACTCTATTCTTTATGAATTTCTTATAGACTCGCCTATAAGACAGGCCCCCTACTTTAAGGTTAAAAATCAGGACCAAATTTCCCTGTCTTATAGTCGAGGAAATACGGTACCTATTTCTTTACTGAAGTGATACACATCCAGAGATTTTTTTCTGCAAGTTTGGTTGATATTTAGGTTGTATACTTCTTCTGCCTCTAGTCCTCTATTTATATTTCTCTCTGAAAAGTGGAACATAAGTAAATATGTTCAATGTAACAGGGTTTGCCTAACAGGAAAAAGGTTTTTTGTTCTCTAAAGCAAGAAATATGGGCCTGCATGGTTATACATTGTGTATATTTTTAATGGCTCTGCAACATGTGTTCACCAAGATTCATTTGAATGCCTTTATTTTTATGCCCCTTAAGGTGGGCATATTAAAATCGCACCGTCCATCCGTCCGTCTGTCCGTGTGTCCCGCTCAGTAACTCGTGTCGCGGTTGTAGCTTTCTCTTGTATGGACAGATTTTAAAATAACTTGCCGCATGTGTTAGACATACCAAGACCACTTGTCACGTGCAAGACCTGTGTCCCTACCTCTAAGGTCAAGGTCACACTTAGTGTTATTCACAATGAAAGGCTGCATATAAGGACATAGAGTATAGCTTGTCGTGTCCAGGCTGTAACTTTCTCTTGTATGGACATATTTTAAAATAACTTGCCGCATGTGTTCGACATACATTGTACCAAGACCACGTGTCACGTGCAAGACCTGTGTCCCTACCTCTAAGGTCAAGGTCACACTTAGTGTTATTCACAATGAAATGCTGCATATAAGGACATAGAGTACAGGTTGTCATGTATATGACATATACCGTATACAACAATAATCCACATGCATACATCAAAGGTCAGTGTTTGATCTTTAACTTTTCATGTACTGACCTTGTTCATAGGTCAATGTCACATTCGAGGGCATTCATCACATACTGTGACAGCTCTTGTTTTCAAATGATATGTACACCAACAACAATAATAACACCAAGGCTTTGTTATTATCCCAACTGGTTTTCTTCAAAAACACACACTCTAATGATGATATACATTTACATTGTATTTTTTCTTGTCTGGCATTTAAGGTATTAGCCGCGTAATACACACTTTAATAAAAGCTTTAACCGACAACATAGTTATAATCAAGGTACACTATGGGACTTTTATCCAAAGTTTGAAGATTTTTTACCGTGAATTAAAAAAGTTGTAAATGTTTTATTACACCCACCCCCAAACTCCAATGGCTACAAAGAGCGACAAGTAAATATTTTGTCTATATTTGATTTTTTTTCGCATTATCAGAGATAATGAAATAAACACAACAGTTTCTGGTAAAATAATACTTCAGTTAACAGAAAACTTAAGTTCAAACGAACAAATTATTGATACACATGGAAAAAAATCATTTTGATTGATCTTGTGAGTCTTCGGAACAGAGCAGTATTTCGATGTTTGAAAATATAAAGCAGTTTTACAAAATTCATAAAAAATAGTTAAATATAAGGCAAATTGCTGAAATCATTTTAAATATTATCTATGATGTCTATTGAACAATTTAGAAGACAATTTATGATAGTTTACCGTCCAGTTTTGAAGAAAATATACATAATATCATGTAACCATACATTTTTATAGCTAACAAAATGCTTAAAAATCCACCTTTTTCTTGTAAAAATTTATAAAGCTTAAATGGACTTATTCATAAAATGTACTTTTTTCAAATAAATGAATTTAATTATGATACTAACTCAGAAATAGAGTTTAAAACAATTAGTGTACTTTTAAACTAAAATGTAAAGAAACAAGAACACTAAGTGGGCGGTAATGCCCCTCCAAAAATGTCAGAGTGAAAGTTCTCAACTAATGTCCTTTTAATATTATAACATGTAAACACTCTCTGTGGGTAATTTGATGTCTATCTGTCTTATTTTGTCATTGGTATTCTAACATTAAGATTTTTTCACAATAATTCTTCTCTCTTCAACATCAAGTTTCGGCTGTTCCCATGCGTTTGTACTTGTAGTGTGAGCACAGATGATAACTACTCAATTCTGAGTCAATGCTGATTTGGTTTTCATGCCCCTTCAGGTACTTTACCCATCCAGAATGTATAGTGCTGTAAAGGAAAAGAGGTGTACTTTTAAGCCTTTCTAACTAATAAGTATAGATAACTATACTGCCATAAATATAAACAATAAAATATAAACAGTTTAGTATTTCTCGACATTATTTTGAAAAAACAACAACAAAAAAACAAGCTGATACATGCATATATATAGAAAATGATTAAATTTATCAATAAAATTCATCATCACCATCATCATCATCATCATCATCACCACCACCATCACCACCACCATCATCATCATCACCACCACCACCACCACCACCACCACAACCACTAGATTATTAAATACAGTGGGTTTATAAAAACAAAAACCAAGTCAAATATGTGAAATATATGAAATACTCTCATCATCTCTGTCAGATGCGACTGCCTTGTGCATAGACATGGCTGTCAAATCTATCTCAAGGATCCAACATAGTATTTAATGCAGGCTCGAATTCTTCATAACCCAGTGTTGGTGACTTAGTAATATTCATTCATTTCCCTGCCTGAAAGAAATTAGACTTCTGATTATCAACCAACAGAAACTACCACCATAAAATACAAATGCACAAGTATTATACAGTCTACACTAATATCCGTTTTAGCCAAGAGTAAGGGTTGGTAGGTACAAATATGTAGTTGTTGTGCGTATGGTTGATAATGATTCACAACAGTCTGGGGTTTTAACGAGACCTACACCAAGCAAATGAATGTCGCTAGTGTCCAAGCAGTTGTGGCTTCAAGCCCCAAACCACGTACAATTTTTTCTCATAAGTTAATTTTGAAAATATGCATTTTGTAAACAAATAACGGGTATGTACATGTATTATGGTATGTAAGAAATAGGTCACGTACCAAAACACATCATTTTAAAACACAATTTTAAGTCTGATATTTTTCTAAGATATAACAATCAAATTAAAAATTACATACTCATATCATATACATAAATAATGTACATAAGTACATATTAAAATATGTAACATGTACATGTAAAAATATGAACACGCTGTCTAAACATTTAGCTAACAAAAATGATTTAAGAATTCCAAAGATAAATTAAAAAACAAACATTTTTGAACACATCAACGTACAAAACTGCTTAAGGATACTTACATTCATAGCCCTTTGATACGAATATCTGAATATCCCAGTTCCATGCTGATTGTTGACAGTTCGTTTTTTCGACAGAAAATCTTCTCATTCGCGTATAATTCACTTATAATCCATGTTTTACTGTAATGACTCAAGTTGTTAGAGGTATCGTAATCAACTGTCAGCGTGCACTTTAAGTGTTTATTTATTTTAAACGTATATTCATGATAAATACTTCACAGAGTTTCCAAATACTACAATGTAGAAATTCCATTATTGACCTATGAATAGCGGGGAAATACCTTCTGTTTCTAAAAATAGCAACATCTGGTACAGGCCGAATACGCCCGATGTTCGTCGCGATCTGTTACGGCGAGTGGCGATATATGTCGATGTTACCCGATGTTTCCCGAGTTTTATTACATGGCTAATACCTTAACATTCTTCATCTCAACTTTTTAGCTCACATTAGCCGTAGGCAGAGGGTGAGCTATTAGGATCGATGAATGTCTGTTGTCTGTCATCTGTCGTCCGTCCACACTTAAATTGTTAACACTCTAGTGGCCACATTTTTGCCTCAATTGTCTCGAAATTTGGTCAGGATGCTTGTCCCAGTAATAACTCGGACGAGATTGAATATGGGTCATCTGGGATGAAAAACTAGGTCACATGACCCAAAAATAGAAAAATATTTTTTTACCAATCTTATAGGCTTTTTCAGTCCAAATATCCTGGAAATTTGTAAAAGAGGTTGTTTTGATGATTTCTAGCTCATGTTTGAATATGGGTCATCTGGGGTCAAAAACTAGGTCATAGAGCCCAAATATTGAAAAACCTTGTTAACACTCTAGAGGTAACATTTTCAGCCCAAATATCCTGGAAATTTGTCAAATAGGTTGTTACAATGATTTCTAGCTCAAATTTGAATATGGGACATCTAGGGTCAGAAACTAGGTCACAGAGCCCAAATATGGAAAATTATTGTTAATTCTCTAGAGGTAAAATTATATGCCCAAATATCCTGAATTTTTTTCAGAAAGGTTGTTTCGTTGATTTATAGCTTGAGTTTGAATATGGGTCATCTGGGGTAAAAAACTAGGTCACAGAGCCCAATTATGGAAAAAACCTTGTTAACACTCGAGAGGTAACATTTTCAGCCCAAATATTCTGGAAATTTGTCAGAAATGTTGTTTCATTGATTTCTAGCTCAAGTTCAAATATGGGTCATCTGGGGTCAAAACTAGGTCACAGAGCTCAAATATAGAAAAACCTTGTTTACACTCTACAGGTAACATTTCAGCCCAAATATCCTGGAAATTTGTCAGAAAGGCTGTTTTGATAATTTTTAAGTCAAGTTTGATAATGGGTCATCTGATTTTTTTTATTTTATTGTTTCAAAATCATTGAAGGTACCAACTTCAAACTTCATGAACTTATTTTCCCCGTTGAATCTAAGGTTTCGGGAGGGGGATATTGTTTTGGCGTTGTCCCTCATTCTGTCCGTTGGTCCGTCCAGAACCATATCTTGATAGGCATTGATAAAAAAATACTCAAACTTGGTCAGAATGTTCCCCTTGATCAAATCTCGACCACCTGCGAAAGTGGTCACATGGGGTCAAAAACTAGTTCACTAGGTCAAATCTTAGAGAAATCTTTGGAACAAACTAGAGGCATTTACATGGTCAAATATTCATGAAACTTTATCAAAATGTTTTCCTTGATGAACTCTTGGACATTTATAAAACTATGATCGAAAATTAGGTCACTAGGTCAAATCTTAGAAAAATCTTGTCAGGAACTATATCATGGTAATGATTAGTCAAATTATGTTTAAACATGGTCAGGATGTACCCCTTGATGAAATATTGATCCCTTGTTAAAGTTGGTCTCATTGGGTCAAAAACAAGGTCACTAGCTCAAATCTTAGAAAATCTTTGGAACACATTAGAGGCATTATGTATCGTCTAATATTCATGAAATGTGATCAGAATGTTTTCTTTGATGAACTCTTTGACGTGTTTAAAACTTGGTCACATGTGATAAAAAATTAGAAAACTGGATCACATGTTATAAAAAAATTAGGTCACTAGGTCAAATCTTACAAAAATCTTGTCCGAAACCATGTTGTGGTAGTGATTGGTCGGATTTTGTTCATACATGTATGACTGAACTCATGATAATAAATGTAATTTATGATGATTTACTTCTATCAGCTTGCATTATTCATTCAAATTCATAGAAACTATTACAAATGTTACTCTATATACAAAACTTTTATTTCAAATAATTCCAGACAAACTCAAATTTATATCAAAAATTCATAGCAGTCCATTTTTCTCAGTCATATTACATGTTAATATAGGAATATTCCACCTACTTTTCATTTCCAATCCACAAACTTTTCCTAAACAGGCGGGAGATATGAATTTAACGAATTTGCTTGTTCACAGTAAAAACAATTTTTTTTGTGACAAGTTATTTAAATCCAACCTAAATATTGTCAGAGTACTTGGTGGTGGTGATTGTACTTGGTATGCTAGTTGGTCATGACAAGTAGATGACCCCTATTGATTTTGAGATCACTAGGTAAAAAGGTCAAGGTTGCCGTGACCTTGAGGTGAAGAAACTGTTTCCGCTCAATAACAAAAGATCCTTAGGGTCCAGGAACTTCATACTTGGTATGCTAGTTGTTCATGACTAGTAGATGACCCCTATTGGTTTTGAGATCAAAAGGTCAAAGGTCAAGGTTACCTTCAGGTAAAAAACAATATGTTGGCAGTGATCTTAAGCTAAAAAATGGTTTCTGTTCATTAACTAAAGAACCCTTTTACCCAGGAACTTCATACTTAATATGCTAGTTGGTCATGACAAGTAGATGACTCATATTGATTTTGAGATCAGTAGGTCAAAGGTCAAGGTCACCTTGACTTTGAGGTGAAGAAATGGTTTCCACTCAATAACTGAAGAACGCTTGCACCTAGGAACTTCATACTTGGTATGCTAGTTGGTCATGACTAGTAGATGATCCCTATTGATTTTGAGATCAGTAGGTCAAAGGTCAAGGTCACCGTGACCTTAAGGTGAAGAAACAGTTTAGGATGTTCACTATTTAATACGGGTGAATAAACCAAACTTCACTGTTGGTTTGCCTCCCGTCTAAAACTACAAATTTCATAGCCATCATTTTTAGCTCAACTATTCGAAGAATAGGTGTAGAATAAAGTCTAATAAAGTTTTAGGGCAAGTTGGGATTTTCACTTATAAGTCCAATACCCTTCATTCAATTGACTTAATACTTCACACAGTTGTTCAGGGCCATCACATGATGAGGTTAGATAACTCCATATTATTCTTTACACAGATTATGGCCCCTGATTGACTATGGAACTTGGGTTAAAGTTTTAGGGCAGGTTGGGATATTTATTAATAACTTTTATACCCTTTGTTCAATTGACTTAATATTTCACACAGTTGTTCAGGACCATCACCCAATGAGGTTACATAACTCCATATTATCCTTAATACAAGTTATGGCCCCTGATTGACTTAGCTTAAAGTTTTAGGCAAGTAAAAGTTAAGGGCAAGTTGGGATTTTAATAAAAAAAACTTCTTTACCGTTCATTCAATACACTTTATAAAATTCAAAATTATTTACGACCATCTTACAACAAGAAACATAACTCCATTTTAACCCTAAATACAAATTATGGCCCTTGAATTTTTTATATATATATTTTTTTTATTTCTTTTGAAAGGCATATTTGTTATTCTTAACCGCATATCAATAATGGGAAATCGAGTTATTTGAATGACCTGCGTCATTGTTTGGGCGGGCTGGTAGGAGGGCAGCATCAAAGGCACCTTCATAATGTATCGAATAATTTTAGTTAGGTTTGACATAAAGGTACCAAACTTGGTAATATTACATCGTTGTTGTATTCACTTCTAAGTCAAAGCGGCTTAGTCAAGCGTGCTGTCTTACGACGGCTCTTGTTTTTTCTCTCCTACAACCACACAATAGGGGAGACAAGCGCTTTTTAAAAAAAGCAATCTAGTTTCCCTTTAAAGAAAGCACCCTGCCCCTTTTTGGGCCCACCCTATCCTTTTTCATTTCTGGCTAAACCACTACAAATCATGAGTATATTAAGCAGCATAGAATTTTAGGCATTCAGAAAGTCACGTGATATGCAAATTTCTTAATGACGTTGTGCGCATTAAATTTAGATTTGCTTTCATAATCATAACCACACCACCACCACCACCACAATCATAATCACCACCACCACCACAATCATCATAATCACCACCATCACCACCGCCACAATCATCATAATCACCACCACCACAATCATCATAATCATCACCACTGTCACAATCATCATAATCACCACCACCACAATCATCATAATCACTACCACCTCCACAATCATCATAATCAACACTACTGCCACCCCCACAATCATCATAATCACCACCACCACCATAATCATCATAATCACCACCACCACCACAATCATCATAATCACCACCACCACCATAATCATCATAATCACCACCACCACCACAATCATCATAATCACCACCACCACAATCACCACAATCATCATAATCACCACCACAATCATCATAATCACCACCACCATAATCATCATAATCACCACCACCACCACCACCACCACAATCATCATAATCACCACCACCATAATCATCATAATCACCACCACCACCACCACCACCACAGTCATCATAATCACTACCACTACCACAATCATCATAATCACCACCACCACTACACTCATCTAATCACCACCACTGCCACAATCATCATAATCACCACCAACACCACAATCATCATAATCACAACCACCACAATCATCATAATCACCACCACCACCACCACAATCATCAGAATCACCACCACCACAATCATCAGAATCACCACCACCACCACAATCATCAGAATCACCACCACCACCATCATCATAATCACCACCACCACCACAATCATCATAATCACCACCACCAGTACAATCATCATGATCACCACCACCACCACAATTATCATAATCACCACCACCACCACAATCATCAGAATCACCACCACCACCACAATCATCATAATCACCACCACCACAATCATCAGAATCACCACCACCACCACAATCATCAGAATCACCACCAACACAATTATCATAATCACCACCACCACAGTCATCATAATCACCACCACCACAGTCATCATAATCACCACCACCACCACAATCATCATAATCATCACCACTGTCACAATCATCATAATCACCACCACCACCACCACAATCATCATAATCATCACCACTGTCACAATCATCATAATCACCACCACCACAATCATCATAATCACCACCACCACCACAATCATCATAATCACCACCACCACCACAATCATCATAATCACCACCACCACCACCACAATCATCAGAATCACCACCACCACCACAATTATCATAATCACCACCACCACCACCACCACCACAATCATCAGAATCACCACCACCACCACAATTATCATAATCACCACCACCACCACCACCACCACAATCATCAGAATCACCACCAACACAATCATCAGAATCACCACCACCACAATCATCATAATCACCACCACCACAATCATCATAATCACCACCACCAGTACAATCATCATAATCACCACCACCACCACAATTATCATAATCACCACCACCAGTACAATCATCATAATCACCACCACCACCACAATTATCATAATCACCACCACCACCACAATCATCATAATCACCACAATCATCATAATCACCACCATCACCGCCACAATCATCATAATCACCACCACCACCACCCCCATCACCACCACAATCATCATAATCACCACCACCACAATCATTATAATCACCACCACTACCACCACTACCACCACCACCACAATCATCATCACCACCACCACCACCACCAACTTTTTCACCAAATGCCAGATAAAAAAAACTGAGTTCAATTTTTCACCAAATGCCAATCTAGTTGGGTGGAAATTTTGTTGCAGTTGGTGAAATTCTTCATATTTCACCATGTGCCACCAGTTTTTCACCATATGCCACCCAAATCCATGGCATTGGGTGGAAGTTGGTTGCAATTTAAGGGAAGGTTATGTTTATTTGCAAATATCAGTCACTATCTGAACATGATTAAAACTGTACCTTCTTTCCTCACACTTTGAATAGTCATAATATTAAAATTGCCTCAAAGGCATCCAATGTCAATGACAAATCAGCTGTCATTTCGGTCCATGTATATTTCATTCAGTTGTCCAAATATTCATGACAAAATGGTGCTCAGGGGGGCATACTGCTTGACAAACATCTCTTGTCTATTTAACATGCTCAGAAATATCTTTATTCCCCCTTTCAGAAAAAAGAATATCAGTGTGCAAATGTTTGTTTTGAAAAAATGGTCATATAAGTCTTGTGTGCAAAGTTACAGTCAACAGTTTTAAGGAAACTTTCTTGGCACATTAACTTGGCAATGCTTTAAACAAGAACCATGAAAATTCTGTGATAGGTTGCCCTTACAGAAGATGATCCTTATTACCTTTTGGTCAATAGATCAAGGTCAACAGTTATAGGAAACTTTTAACTTTAAAATATCTCAGGAACGGCATGATCTAGGACCATAAAACTTCAGTGGTAGGTTGCCTTGACTAGTATGAACCCACTTTTGTGCTGGGAGTCTATCAGAGGTCAAGGTTATGGTCGACAGTCTCATAAAAAACGACCTCATTGTCATCACTTCCATTAATTTTGTGCAACTTTTTATTATCAATGCATTTCTGTTTAAAATAGCTTAAGTCAACTTCAATTACTTTGTAACAACAGTTTGAAAACCTGAAAATATATATTAAATCGAAATCTCCCAGTTTTATTAACAATTTCAAAGTGTCCAAAATAAAAAATAAAATAAAATTATCAGAAATCCTTCAACATGCAGAGATCTGCTTCATGTCAAAATTTTAATTTCAACTCCCTAGCTGTCAATTTTAAATGGTCAGTTTATATACAAAATGTAGAAGACAAAATGATTGAGAATAGCTCTGAAGTGACATTTAACCCTTTAGGGCATGTATACGAGATAGGCCGACATAGCTCATTAGCAGATGTAAACGCATCTGGCTGACCCTTTCACAACTGGATGTATAGGCATCTCCCGCATATTTCAATAGGGTCATTTCAATGCTTCAATTTTGCATCTTTCTTTTAGTAAACAATATCCCGGATGTTTATAAAACTGAAGCTTAACCTTTTGTGTATTGATTTTCCCTTGAAAATATTGTCTGCTAAAATTTGAAGGTAATTATTTATACTGCCAAACGCAGGTGTGAGATCCACTGTGACGTTATAAAACCTCAAGGCCGAGTACTGTATGGTAAATCCCCAAATGCATTGAAACGCAAATCATTGAATATATTATGTCAGTTTAATTTACCATTCAAATCAATAAAGATTATAATTATTTGTAGATAATATTTTGTGTTACAAACAATAGAAACAATAAGTAGCTGAGAAAATGATGAGTAAATTTTCTGCTGAGCTAATTGATGGCCAGCATGGTTCCAGCTGTAAAATAGGTCAGGTAAACACATTTGTGCAAGTGTTTAATTCATACTGGGAAAGCTGATAACAGCTTTCTTTTTGTAAACAATTTTATGAGGGGGTAATAAAGTTAAACAGACACTCTGGACTGGATCTCTCAGTTGGATGACACTGGATATTCCTGCCATATTTCTGTGTATTATACACGAGAACATCTATTGTCGGCTTTTAATCCAGATGGGTCCTTTTATGATAGGTGTAATAAAATTTAGATCGATCCCAGCATTTTTTTACCCTTTGATTTATAAAGTTATGACATTTTAAAGAAATGTAACAATTCCATCTTGGAAATGCATTCACAGATGAAATAAAATAATTTTATATTTCATCATTGACACCATTTACTAGATAATTTAATTATCTATTAAAAATGTATTCACATAAAAAAGATTTGGCCACAATTATTTGGAGTTATATTAAGTTTAAGGTCATACTGCTGTAATAATTTGCTCTTTTTCATTCCCTAAAATTCCTATACAGATAAGGACTGCTTATCAGTAAGTTGGCTATTGACTGGGAGGTGTAATCTGGCCACTTGCCTATGTGCTAAAGGGTTAAGATAAATGGTAAGAGATAAGCAATCAGAGACTTCTCTATAGGCTATATATGGTAGGTATGAAACACATGAAGATAAGATGGGAAATATTACTCAGCCTAAAGAATTTGATGATTCTTACCTATCAATTAGATAACATGCAAAAGTTAAACAATTATAGAAATGTCAAACAAGAGTAAATGAAATCAGTATGATAGTTATTTGATAAAACAATATAGGAAACAACTATTCAAAAGTTCATCTGCAGCCACAGTCACACAGTGATACATACAGTAGAGAGGGTGCAGGCAAAAATATTGGAGAAAAAAAAATGGGTAAAAACACTTCATATCATAGATAGAACGCAGTGGAAAAATGTCAAAGAGCTGAAAAATTGAGCACCCATCGTATTTGTTTTGATGATTTATTTTTGGATTGTGAAAATGGCAAAGGTTAATGTAAACCATTTTTTTGCTCGACTGTTCGAAGAATAAGGAGAGCTATACTACTCACCCAAGCGTCGGCATCGGCGTCACCCCTTGGTTAAGGTTTTGCGTGCAAGCATACAGGTTAATATCTCAGCAACTACTTGAGGTATTGCATTGAGACTTTATACAATGGTACTCAACCATCCAACCTACTTAATTGACCAAGTTTGATAACTCTACTTTGCATTTAATGCCAATAATAGGCCTTTATTATTTGACTTAGAAATTCTGGTTAAGGTTTTGCGTGCAAGCACACATAGGTTAATATCTCGGCAACTACTTGAGGTATTGCGTTGAGACTTGATAAAATGGTACTCAACCATCCAACCTACTCAATTAACTAAGTTAGATAACTCTAGTTTGCATTTAATGCAAATAATAGGCCTTTATTATTTGAATAAGAAATTCTGGTTAAGGTTTTGTGTGCAAGCACACATAGGTTAATATCTCAGCAACTACTTGAGGTATTGCATTGAGACATGATACAATGGTACTCAACCATCCATCCTACTTAATTTACCAAGTTAGATAACTCTAGTTTGCATTTAATGCAAATAATAGACCTTTATTATTTGACTTGAAATTCTGGTTAAGGTTTTGCGTGCAAGCACACGTAGGTTAATATCTCAGCAACTACTTGAGGTATTGCATTGAGACTTGATACAATGGTACTCAACCATCCAACCTACTCAATTAACCAAGTTAGATAACTCTAGTTTGCATTTAATGCAAATAATAGACCTTTATTATTTGACTTAGAAATTCTGGTTAAGGTTTTGCGTGCAAGCACACATAGGTTAATATCTCAGCAACTACTTGAGGTATTGCATTGAGACTTGATACAATGGTACTCAACCATCCAACCTACTCAATTAACCAAGTTAGATAACTCTAGTTTGCATTTAATGCAAATAATAGACCTTTATTATTTGACTTAGAAATTCTGGTTAAGGTTTTGTGTGCAAACACAGATAGGTTAATATCTCAGCAACTACTTGAGGTATTGCATTGAGACTTGATTCAATGGTACTCAACCATACAACCTACTTAATTAACCAAGTAAGATAACTCTAGTTTGCATTTAATGCAAATAATAGACCTTTATTATTTGACTTAGAAATTCTGGTTAAGGTTTTGTGTGCAAACACACATAGGTTAATAGCTCAGCAACTGCTTGAGGTATTGCGTTGAGACTTGATACAATGGTACTCAACCATCCAACCTACTTCATTTACCAAGTTAGATAATTCTAGTTTGCATTTAATGCAAATAATTGCCCTTTATTATTCGACTCAGAAATTCTGGTTAAGGTTTTGCATGTAAGCACACGTAGGTTAATATCTCAGCAACTACTGGATGAATTGCATTGAGACTTTATAAAATGGTACTCAACCATCCAATCTACTTAAATAACCAAGTAAGATAACTCTAGTTTGCATTAAATTCAAATAATGGCCCCTTTTTTATTCAACATAGAAATTCTGGTTAAGGTTTTGCATGTAACCACTTTTAAGTCAATGCTTCAACAAATACATCATGTATTGCATTGAAACTTTACACACAGGCTCCCAACCATTTAACCTTCTTATTTAATCAAGTAAGATAACTCTATCTTTCATATTATGTAATTTTTGCCCTTTTATTATAATGCGACTTAGAAGTTCTGGTTAAGGTCTTGCATGTTAGCACACTAGGATAATATCTCAGCAACTACTTGATGTACTGCATTGAGACTTTATACAATGGTATTCAACCACCCAACCTAATTGAATTATCAAGTTAGATAACTGTGTTTTGCAAATAATGGCCCTTTATTATTACACTTAAAAATTCTGGTTAAAATTTTGCATGTAACCACATTTATGTTAATATCTCCGCACATCATGTATTGCATTGAAATCTAATCTAACAGTGATCCATGCATGTTTAGCCTAAACTTTTCAATCCTTACACTGAAAAGCGACGGAATAGTCGAGCGCGCTGTCTCTGTGACAGCTCTTGTTTTTAAATAACAAACTAATATGTGTTTCTTTGTTTATTTCATGTTAATAAATAAGACATAATGAGCATGGAAAGTAACAGTAGCTTAAGTAAGAGCACAAATAATAAACAACAGTCTTACTCAGTCACCTTGACAATATGTCAACATCTTCAGCTTAGTATTAAAACATGTGGTAAAGAAAGATCAAACTAAAACCCTACCATTACAACAGTTTGTACAATTGGTGTGTTTTTATAATAAAAGGCAGACCTTTACACATTTGAAAAGCATTGACAGTGACAATATTGCTAATTTGCAATGTGCATTTTCCTCATTGAGACAACGTTCAGTGACCTTGACCCGGGTCTATACCTCAAAGGTCAATGTCACAAGAGACTTTTTAAGGTCAGAGTACACATGCTCGTGTCCCTACTATAACTTACTTATTCATTGATGTATTACCTTATAACTTGGTACAAATGTGTCCTCATTGAGACGATGAGCAATGACCTTGACCCGTGTCCAAACCTCAAAGGTCAACGTCACACAAGACATTTACAGGTCAGAGTACACATGCTAGTGTCTTCGCTATAACTTACTTAAGCATTGGTGGATTACCATATAACTTGGTACAAATGTTGTCCTCATCAAGACGATGTTCATTGACCTTGACCCGAGTCCAAACCTCAAAGGTCAATGTCACACAAGACATTTAAAGGTCATAGTACACATGCTCGTGCCCTAACTATAACTTACTTATTCATTGATGGATTACCTTATAACTTTGTACAAATGTGTCCTCATTGAGACGATGTGCAGTGACCCTGGTCCATATTTCAAAGGTCTAGGTAACATGAGAAATTTAAAAGTCAGAGTACATAATTAAAAGTGTTTGTTAATTGAAAGTGTTAAACACGTTGCACCCATTGATACTTTGCGCACTCTGCTGAGCATTATCATATTATGTGCAACAAGTTTAATATTTTGATAAACAATGGATACAAATGTGATAAGGCCACAACAAATTGATCATTTGTTTGACAGTTGACAGTCTTTTTTTGTCGGCAATATTTTGCAGAATGCACCGTTGTTATTTGTTTCCGGTATTAATTTTCAGGTTACTCTCAGTTTTCGTTATGTAAAATACACGTTTTGAGTGAAAATCAGTGTCATAGTCAATGGATTATAGTCTTCAGTAAAGTGTTAAATCATAACTAAATTGGATTTTAAGTGCAAAACTTATATTAAAATTCACGGACACACGACTTACAACAATTGAACATGTTTTCATGAGTTTTTTTAAATTCTAAAATGCATTTCTCAGTTTTCATATACTCATAATTGTTATAAACAGATAAAAATAGTAGGAATTGTAAATGCTTTAGGAACAGTCTGTATTTATGCACCAGTCAAATATAACCACTGCCTCCCCAGGTCCAGGGGATAGCCGGGGAAATGGGCCGTGTTTTTACCTTCCATGTTGCCCAGCAGTGCCGGGTGAATGCAGTGGATTTACCCAGGGTTGACTGGAGTGAAAGTCAAAGTCCCCACTATTCCCTGGACCTTGGGGGGCCGTGGTTACAATTGACTAGTGCATTACACATACATGTACAGTATAAAAATAACATCAGTAAAATCAGAAAATAAAACCTTTTTCATAAGTAAAATGACTATTTTAATTTTCTCAATTCTTTGTTCTTATCCACTTGTTTTCTTTGATCGATTTGTAGTTAAGTGGCCTGTTATTAAACTGGCCTGTTTCTTACGGGCATTAAAGCTATGGAGGCCGTCATGTTATTCTTTTTCAAGGCACAGACCTATAAACCATACGTTCGGACCTATAAACCATAGGTTCGTGGTAAAGGCGAGGTCTTGAAAGGGAAACATCTTTATTACACTACCTGCTCTAATATAATGACCGGTGCCACATTTGCAGATTTGTTTGATACTACTTCAATTATATTGTCCTGCAATTCAATCCACAGTGTCTCTTTTTTTAGAAATGTTCTCTTTGTTATTAACGTTTTCGATCTTCTGCAATGTCAAAGTCACTTCAATTTTAATATGTGCTTCAAGAGGTTCAAATTTAGACCTGACCCAATATTAGGAAATGCTCAAATGATGAATTACCGGTACTCTTACTAGTCTTAAATGTTTTTTGTGATAGTAAGTTATGGAATGAATACAATAGTTTTCTTTTTGGTCTTCGAATAATTGCACGTTACTATGAGGAATGTTGTCTTCACAATATATCCACGTTTTAATTTAAGTTAATAGTAAAGCACTGGATCTTATTGCCATATGTTAAATATTGAGACAGATTTTGATGTGATTTAATCAAAACCTTTTCATCTATAACTGAGAACCTATGTTTGCAATTAAAAAGCATTTCTTGACATAATTGTATGATAAATTTGGTAAGACATAATTTTTAAAAAAAATTCGCTCGCTCGCTCCTACTTTTCTTTGTCAAAATCTGTAGAACAAATGATCAATTTGTTGTGGCTTAATGTATTTATAAAATGTGTTTTCTCTTCAAAAGCAGTAAAACAATGTTAAGATGTCACCACAATATATATACATGTATGTATCTCTTTATCGAAATTACTTAAGGTTTGCTATTTTTTGATGTTATAAATCAAAGACTCATTTTCCTTCTTAATTTTTAACCAAAATAACTTTCTCATTGATCTTACCTACACTTCCGACAATTCTAAATAACTTGAACAAATATCTTATATAACAGTCATGTTCATATATTCAAGAATATTTAGGTTTCATCAAACAACTTGTATTTCCTATTTTCCAACTCTTGACCTGTGGTGGAGTTCAACTTTTGTCAGATTCAACTTACCAGTCAGGTTCAGAGAAAAACAAAATGTTCTAATAAACAGTTGGGGGGATATAGCTGTCCTTTGGGCTGCCTTGTATTTCAAGGGATACTAGTCAGCTGAAAAACTAAATAATCTGTTGCCCAGTGAGTGTACAATTTTACCCATTCAATTTCAAAACGAAAGATTGAGTAAACCAAATAATTAAGCAATATAGCTGTACTTATATTTAACTTCATCAAAATAATAGAACTGCTTCACTTTATTTCTTCCATTCTTTGCAAGAGTTATTAAAAAGAACAAAGTCTGTTTGTAACTCTTGAATAGCAATGCATAAAATTTATGTAAATATAATTATCAAATTTACTGAAAAATATTGTTTTGCACACAACAAAATGATTATTTGTTTGATGGATTTACCACACCTAAAGAGTGAAAAATGAAAAGAAAAAATATATTTATATATATATAATGTGACCTTTTGGCATAATTTCTCATTTTTGAAGCTACAAAATGAAATTTGGACCATGAGTATAGTTTTGAAAACAAATAATAATGCTTTCCCTGGATGACCTTGACTGTGACCTTTTAACCTACTTTCTTACTTTTGAAGTTACAGCAATGGAATTCGGACCATGTATACAGTTTTGTAAACACATAATCAATGTTGTCCTTGGATGACATTGACTGTGACCTTTTGACCTACTTACCTTTAAATTTAAAGCCTCAACAATGAAATATGGACCATGCAAAAAGTTTTGTAAAGATATATCAATTTTGTCCTTGCATGGCCTTGACTATGCCCTTTTGACGTACAGTCTTATTAGCTCTACTGGCCAAAGGCCAGAAGAGCTTATGCGATGGTAATGTGTACGTAGTATGTGCAGCCGTGCGTCCGTGCGGTCGTGCGTTCGTGTGTCTATAAACAATTGCTTGTGAACACGATACAGTCTTCAGTTTTGATTGTATCTCGATGAAACTTGTACAGTATCTAGATATCCATTAGAGCTGGGTTCCTTTCGAAAACCAGCCAGATCCGCCCATGCATGCTTAGATTATGGCCCTTGAACGTATAAAAAAATGCTATTGTGTATACAATTGGTTGTGAACACGATACAGTCTTCAGTTTTGATTGTATCTCGATGAAACTTATACAGTATCTAGATATCCATTAGAGCTCGGTTCCTTTCGAAAACCAGCAAGATCCGCCCATGAATGCCTAGATTATGGGCCATGAAAGTTTTAAAGAAATGCTTTCTATTTTTAGTCTGCATGAGCGAATTCTATTTTAGCCAAGTTTACATGTACATGTAAATTCAAGTCTAGAGTTAAGGGAGACAATTTGCAAGTCTAGGATTTTGAGAGACAATTTGCTTTTTGCTTCTGCAGTTGATTTTGTGAATTACTCTGCCTTGTTCTTGTTGAAAGCCCAAAGGCCATTTTTTAGCTTGAAGTTCTGTAGTTTGCGCATTCATCTTAACAAAATTGGTTGTGAATGTTTAAGTTATGCACCTGGTGTCATTACTGGCCACACCCAGAGTTCACAGGTTTGGTAAACATAAATCTGGAAAGGTTTGAAAATGTTTTTGTGTGTTCGTGCATCCATCTCAGCACAATTGATTGTGAATGTTTGTTCAAATTGATCAATGTTGTCCTAGGATGCCCTTGACTTTGACCTTTTGACCAACTTTTTTTAACTTTTAAAACTACGGAAATTTTTACTATGAGTACAGTTTTTAAAGCATTTTTTTTTTGTCAGATGACTTTTACTTGGCATAAAATAGTTCATGCAACTAATCTGCTTACAATACTTTCTGGGCTCAGATGTTGAACGTGCTACGTTTTCAGGTAACCCAAACACAAAACATTAACTATATGTCTGTTGCCTCTTATCCATACATACATGCTCTGGATTGATATGACCACAAAAGCCATGCCAGTATAGCATAGGCCCTTTTGGGCCTCTTGTTTTTGAAGCCAGAACAATGACAATTTGTACAGTTTTGTAAACATATATCAATGTTGTCCTTGGATGACCTTGACTTTGACCTACTTACATTTAAAGCCTCAGCTATGAAATATGGACCATGCAAAATGTTTTGTAAACATATATCAATTATGTCCTTGCATGGCCTTGACTATGACCTTTTGACATACAGTCTTATTTTTGAAGCCAGAACAATGAAATTTGGACCATTTGTACAGTTTTGCCAACAAATATCAGTGATGACCTTGACTCATTCCTTTTGACCTTCTTTCTTATGTTTATAGCTACAGCAATGAAATTTGGACTAGTGTACAGTTTTAAAAACAAATATCAATGCTGTGCATGGATGACCTTGATTGTGATCGTTTGACCTACTTCCTTATTTTGGAAGCTTCTGTAATATTAAGTTTCGATCAAGTGTACTGTTTAGCAAAAAATTATCAACATTGACATTGTCACGTGTCTTTTTGATTTACTTTCATAGTTTTGAAGTTACAGCTTTGAAATTTTGACCATGTGTACAGTTTTGAGAACAAATATCAAGCATGGATATTTGCTGTGTGGCATTGACAATTATTCCTTTACCACAATTGTTGAAATTATACCCCTGGGTTCAAAATTGGCCCTGCCACGAAGGTAACATGTGTTACATATAGATATAAAGGGGAAAACTTAGATATTTGTTGTGTAATATTGTTTGGTGGTAACAAAGGTCAAAAACTTTTACTTAGGTAAGCGATTTAGGGCCATGATGACCCTCAAACTTTTGTCCTGACAATGACTTGCAAACTACTGTATTTTAGCCTATTACAGAGTTATTGCCATTTGTAACCTTTTCTTGTCTGGATCACAACTTTAAAACTACTATGATATTGCAGTATGTGACTACGTTTTAATTTAGTATATATTTCCCTTCAGAGTTTCAAATCAGTCATAAAATTTTGGTTATGGATGAAAAGTCAAAATTGATATGCTTGTGTTTGGCATCAGCAATTTTCAACAAGCCAATAAAGCATTTTACTAGTGCATGACTTGAGGGCTTGTGCTTTCAATATTTCCTTTCACTTGTGTATTTTAAAGAAAACTTAATAAATTGTAACCAATTATACAGATTTACCTAAAATATATTGCTTTTATTTTCAGAAACTGTACAAATTAGTCACTCCTCTTCAAAGGTTGGTGTGTCTTCTGTTATCCAGTGCACAAGTGACAATGGTAATGGCATGGATTGGATTGTAAATGGCAGTACTGTTGGAATATGCTCTCGAACTATAGCTAACTCCTGTTTGCCTGCTTGTGCTGAGTGCTCATCAGTCATTGGTAGTCCAGCAAATACCTTTTCATACACTATTAATACTGTTGGCTACGCTAACTGTATAAAATATGGATGCCAAGAAGGAAACACTGGATTGCTTTCTGAATTTACACTTGAAGTTACAGGTAAAATGTTCACATTGAATAATTATGACCTTGAAATAATCATTATTATGCCCCCCTTCGAAGAAGAGGGGTATATTGCTTTGCATATGTCGGTCGGTAGGTCGGTGGTTCAGTCCGTCGGTAGACCAAAGCTTGTCCGAGTGATAACTCAACAATTCCTGGACGTATGGTCATCAAACTTGACATGAAGGTTGGGCCTGACCAGTAGATGACCCCTATTGATTTTAGGGCTCATCGGGTCAAAGGTCAAGGTCACAGTGACCTTTAATGGTAAAATAATTTTAAAGCTTGTCCGAGTGATAACTCAACAATGCCTAGACCTATGGTCATCAAACTTGATATGGAAGTTGGGCCTGACCATTAGATGATCCTATTGTTTTTGGGGGTCATCGGGCCAAAGGTCAAGGTCACAGTGACCTTGAATGGTAAAAGGATGTCCGAGTGATAACTCGACAATGCCTGCACCCTTGGCCCTCATTCTTGACTTGGAGGTTGGGCCTGACCAGTAGCTGACCCCTATTGTTTTTGGGGCTCATCGGGTCAAAGATCAAGGTCATAGTGACATTGAATGGTAAAAGGTTGTCCAAGTGATAACTCAACAATGCTTGCACCCATGGCCCTCATAATTGACTTGGAGGTTGGGCCTGACCAGTAGATGAACATTATTGTTTTTGGGGGTCATCGGGCCAAAGGTCAAGGTCACAGTGACCTTGAATGGTAAAAGGTTGTCCATGTGATAACTCAACAATGCCTACACCCATGGCCCTCAAACTTGACTTGGAGGTTGGGCCTGACCAGAAGATGACCCCTATTGTTTTTGGTGTCATCGGACCAAAGGTCAAGGTCACAGTGACCTTGAATGGTAAAAGGTTGTCCGTGTCATTACTCGACAATGCCTGCACCTATGGCCCTCAAAACTTGACTTGGAGGTTGGGCCTGACCAGTAGATGACCCCTATTGTTTTTGGGGCTCATCGGGTCAAAGATCAAGGTCATAGTGACATTGAATGGTAAAAGGTTGTCCGAGTGATAACTCAACAATGCCTGCACCCATGGCCCTCATAATTATGCCCCCCTTCGAAGAAGAGGGGTATATTGCTTTGCACAGGCATGTCGGTATGTTGGTCGGTCGGTCCGTCGGTCAGTCCGTCGGTAGACCAAAGCTTGTCCGAGTGATAACTCAACAATTCCTAGACGTATGGTCATCAAACTTCACATGAAGATTGGGCCTGACCAGTAGATGACCCCTATTGATTTTGGGGGTCATCGGGTCAAAGGTCAAGGTCACTGTGACCTTTAATGGTAAAATAATTTTAAAGCTTGTCCGAGTGATAACTCAACAATGCCTGCACCCATGGCCCTCAAACTTGACATGGAGGTTAGGCCTGACCAGGAGATGACCCCTATTGTTTTTAGGGGTCATCAGACCAAAAGTCAAGGTCACAGTGACCTTGAATGGTAAAAGGTTGTCCGAGTGATAACGTGACAATGCCTGCACCCATGGCCCTCAAACTTGACTTGGAGGTTTGGCCTGACCAGTAGATGACCCCTATTGTTTTTGGGGGTCATTGGGCCAAAGGTCAAGGTTACAGTGACCTTGAATGGTAAAAGGTTGTCCGATTGATAACTCAACAATGCCTGCACCCATGGCCCTCAAACTTGACTTGGAGAATTGGCCTGACCAGGAGATGACCTCTATGGTTTTGGGGGGTCATCTGGCCAAAGGTCAAGGTCACAATGACCTGGAATGGTAAAAGGTTGTCCGAGTGATAACTCGACAATGCCTGCACCCATGGCTCTCAAACTTGACTTGGAGATTGGGCCTGGCCAGAAGATGGTCCCTATTGATTTAAGGGGTCATGGGGCCAAAGGTCAAGGTCACAAGGACCTGGAATGGTAAAAGGTTATCCGAGTGATAACTTGACAATGGCTGCACCCATGGCCCTCAAACTTGATTTGGAGGTTGAGCCCGGCCAGAAGATTGTCCCTATTAATTTTAGGGGTCATTGGGCCAAAGGTCAAGGTCACAGTGACCTTGAATGATAAAAGGTTGTCCAAGTGATAACTCAACAATGCCTGCACCCATTGCCCTCAAACTTGACATGGATGTTGGGCCTGACCAGTAGATGACCCCTATTGATTTTAGGGGTCAAAGGTCAAGGTCACAGTGACCTTGAAAGCAAACTCGACAATTCTTGGTCCTATGGTCATCAAACTTGACATGAAGGTTGGGCCTGCCCATTAGATGACCCCAATCTACTTTGGAGGTCATCAGGCCAAGGTCAATGTCACAGTAACCTTTAACGCAAAATAGTTAACAAATCTTCTCCCACTGATATCTCAACAATGCCTGAACCTAAGATCATTAAACTTGACATGGATGTTAAGCCTGACCAGTAGATCACCCTTATTGATTTAGGACTCATAGAGCCAAAGGTCAAGGTCACAGTGATCTTGAATGGTAAAAGGTTGTCCGAGTGATAACTCAACAATGCCTAAACCCATGGCCTTCAGACTTAACTTGGAGTTGCATCTGACTTGTAGATGACCCCTTATGATTTAAGTGGTCATCGGGTCAAAGGTCAAGGTCATAGTGACCTTGAACGAAAAAAACTTGTCTTGTGATAACTTGACAATGCCTTCACCCATGGCCCTCAAACTTGACATTTAGGTTTCTGGTGACCAGCTGATGACTCTGGATTTTGAGTTCATAGAGTCAAAGGTCATGACGGTCATAACACACTTTATCCTCACACTTTAATGGTCATAATCTTAAAACAGCAACAAATCAGCTGTCATTTCGGTCCATGCATATTTTATTCAATTGTCCATATAATCCTGACAACATGGCGCTCAGGGGGGGGCATAATGTTTGACAAACATCTCTTGTTGACTTGGAGGTTGGGCCTGACCAGTAGATGAACCCTATTGTTTTTGGGGGTCATCTGGCCAAAGGTCAAGGTCACAGTGACCTTGAATGGTAAAAGGTTGTCCATGTGATAACTCGACAATGCCTACACCTATAGCCCTCAAACTTGACTTGGAGGTTGGGCCTGACCAGTAGATGACCCCTATTGTTTTTGGGGGTCATCGGGCTAAAGGTCAAGGTCACAGTGACCTTGAATGGTAAAAGGTTGTCCATGTGATAACTCGACAATGCCTGCACCTATGGCCCTCAAACTTGACTTGGAGGTTGGGCCTGACCAGTACATGACCCCTATTGTTTTTGGGGCTCATCGGGTCAAAGATCAAGGTCATAGTGACCTTGAATGGTAAAAGGTTGTCTGAGTGATAACTCAACAATGCCTGCACTCACAGCCATCAAACTTGAAATGGAGGTTGAGCCTGACCAGCAGATGGCCCATATTGATTTTAGGGGTCATTGGGCCAAAGGTCAAGGTAACAGTGACCTTGAATGGTAAAAGGTTGTCCATGTGATAACTCGACAATGCCTACACCCATGGCCCTCAAACTTGACTTGGAGGTTGGGCCTGACCAGTAGATGACCCCTAGTGTTTTTGGGGGTCATCGGGCCAAAGGTCAAGGTCACAGTGACTTTGAACGATAAAAGGTTGCCCGAGTGATAACTCAACAATGCCTGCGCCCATGGCCCTCAAACTTGACTTGGAGGTTGGGCCTGACCAGTAGATGACCCCTATTGATTTAAGGGGTCAGAGGTCAAGGTCACAGTGACCTTGAAAGCAAACTCGACAATTCCTGGACCTATGGTCATCAAACTTGACATGAAGGTTGGGCCTGACCAGTAGATGACCCCTCTTGACTTTGGGGGTCATCAGGCCAAGGTCAAGGTCACAGTAACATTTTACGCAAAAAAGTTAACAAATCTTCTCCCAGTGATATCTCAACAATGCCTGAATCTATGATCATCAAACTTGACATGTAAGTTGGGCCTGACCAGGAGATGACCCTTATTGATTTTAGGAGTCATTGGGTCAAAGGTCAGGTTCACAGTGACCTTGAATGCGAATATGTTTCAAGTGATAATTGGACAATTCCTGCACCCATGGCCCTCAAACTTGACTTGGAGTTGTGTCTGACCTGTAGATGACCCCTTATGATTTAAGGGGTCATTGGATCAAAGGTCAAGGTTACAGTGACCTTGAACGAAAAATGCTTGTCTGTGTGATAACTTGTCAATGCCTGCACCCATGGCCCTCAAACTTAACATTTAGATTTTTGGTGACCAGCTGATGACTACTATGGATTTTGAGGTCATAGAGTCAAAGGTCATGGTCATAACACACTTTATCCTCAAACTTTGAATGGTCATAATCTTAAAACTGCCTCAACGGCATACAATGTTAGCGACAAATCAGCTGTCATTTTGGTCCATGCATATTTCATTCAATTGTCCATATAATCCTGACAACATGGCGCTCAGGGGGGACATAATGTTTGACAAACATCTCTTGTTATGTTTGGGCTCATCAGGTCAAAGGTCAAGGTCACAGTGACCTTGAAGGCAAACTTGACAATTCCAGGAATTATGGTCATTAAACTTGACATGAAGGTTGGACCTGACCAGTAGATGACCACTCTTGATTTTCGGTTTCAACAGGTCAAAGGTCAATGTCACAGTGACCTTTAACACGAAAAAGTTAACAAAGCTTCTCCCAGTGATATCTCAACAAAGCTTGGACCTATGATCATTAAACTTGACTAGGGGGTTGGGCCTGACCTGTAGATGACCCTTTTAATTTTAGGGGTCATCAGGACAAAGTTCAAGGTCACATCGACCTTGAATGCAAAAAGCTTGTGTGATAATTTGACACTGCCTGCACCCATGGCCCTAAAACTTGACTTGGAGGTCCATGCATATTTCATTCAATTGTCAAAATAATCCTGACAACATGGCGCTCAGGGGGGCATTATGTTTGACAAACATCTTCTGTTTTGGTTACATTTACTGTTGCTAAATATCGTAAAAGATTATTGTAAAATTTACTTAAGAACTCATATAAAACCTTTTGAGTTGATGTCCAGAAAATAGTGTCACATTTGGCTTGCACAAGAAATTCTGTTACTGACTTTCAGAATTGAGGCTGGCAAAAAAATGATTTTCTTGGTCAATGACTCTAAAAATACAATCAAAGCGCGAGGCGCTGAAAGACTATCTGCGGGCAAATATGTGAGAGTTGCAAATTTTATTTGAACTATGGGAACGGGTGAAGGGCACATACATAAAAGTGAAAAATGTGCCAAGAGCGCTTGTGCCAACACTGAGCGAGGAAACAAACATATCTATATCTTTATGGCGTCTTGTGTCATTTTGTTTTTGTAAATGTCACTTCAATCGTCGTAATACCCTATCCCCATGTATTTATTGTTACAATGCATGCCCCATTTCAAGCGTTTCTAAAGGTTTTTCGTTGATTTGATAAGATACCATACGATAGGAAAATACAATACATCATATATATTTCATTTCCTTTTATTAACATACGCGTTTTGTTTAGGGAAAATCATTTTTTTACAGACAACTTCACAGGGATGATAAAATTCCGGATTAATCCGGAATTCCAGATTTAAGGCCTCACGGATCAATTTTGAGATAAATGTAAATTCGTTGAGATTTTTCTAGGGGGGAGGGGTACAGGGAGCGATTCGAGCTCAGTTCGAACAATATGGGTACGAAAGGTGAGTTTTCCGGAAGTGTTGAGCCGGAAATTATCGAACCTATTTACGTCTTAGCAGTCGAGCCATATGATTGGTTAAGATAGCATCGGGTGAATACGGAAATTACCGATGGGACTAGAAGACAGTATTTTAATATGACAGACAACGAAGACGAATAAACGAGTATTGGGAAAAAAAACGACCACCACCAACTTCTAAAAACGTTGATTCGTCGATTTAAAGGTATATTAGCTATTTATTTTTAAGAGAATTTCCCGAAACGTTTCTTAAGTTAATAGAATGTGATAAACTGAGAATGGCTTTTGCGCATGTAGCAATATTTCGGAATTCCCGATTCGGATTGTGTCATAATAATCGATTTTTATTTTACAAATTTTATTTGGCCGTTTGAAGTTTACGCTGTAAACCGTTTCTTTATTGTTCTCATAATGTTTGAAGCATTGTTCTCAATGAGAAGTGGCTGTTGACCATAATGGAAGGTCCAAATGAAAATTGGGTTGGTTCAAATAAAAAAATAAAAAATGAATACATATTTTGTAGTAGTAATATATATTAAGTAGGAGCAGTTTATTTTCTATTTGAGACAGTTCAACAAAACTTCTTGAGGACCAAGTTTGAGTGAGATTTAATATATAGTTGTAATTTGTATTTCCAGGTATGTTGATGGTTCCAAAAGTCAGGGATGAACAGACACCTCAGCCAGTGCATCCAGTTGTTCCTGTCTGACAATTCAATGCAGAGGCCATGATACTTGGATTTATGGCTGAACATGACCTTCCATACTCCCTGGCACCACATGTAGTGAATCTTACTTAAGACATTTGGCAAAGATACAAAAGCTCTCACAAATTAAAACTTCAAAGGTGTACAGCATCATATAAGATGACTTACGGCAAGCCATTTCAATGATAAACTTGTGGAAGAGTTACGTGAAACTCGGTTTTGTCTGAACTTAGACGAGTCAACAAACAAAAACAATGAGAAAACTGTTGCAGCTATTTTTCTGCTATAGAGAAAGAGTGTTGAGACATTTGGCCTCCTTAAAAATCACAAGGGCTGATTCTGAATCAATTTTCAAGAAATTTGAAAGCCTGTTTGAGAGACTTGAACTGCGTGGGACAATCTAGTTTGTGTGCTACTGGACTCCATGTAACACCATGAGGGGAAAAAAATCTGGCCAGAAGACCAGAATACGTCAACTTGTCCCACACCTCATGGACATTGATGGTGACACAGTCCACCATGTCCACATTGGATATTACTTGGAATAATATATATAATAAATAATAATATTATATTCTCATCAAATATGCAGAGAATGGAATAAATACTCTTATGATATATATATATAAAAATTGAATAAATAACACTTTTACAATAAACATTTGCAAGCTTGATAATTGATATGTTTTTCATTATTATAAATCAAACATCCCACAGTGTAGGTTGTTCATACACAGGCATTTGATCATAGCCAGTTGAGTTTTATGGGAAGTGGACAACTGAACCAAAAAGTCAGGTACATGTCTTATGCCTGTGACTTCAGGTAAAAAAGTAAATTTAACTTTATTTAAAGACAAAGGTGTTGAACTTCACTGCTAAGATTCCTGATAATTGTTCTGATTGCGGATGTCTCCTGTTGAACATAATGATATCTACGAAATCGAAAGGTGTACTCCTTGAACACTATTCTAATGCAAAAAAGAGTATTAGAAACCCTGAAATACTGAAAGCTTCGGGGGGCTTCGCCCCCCTTGTCCCCCCACCAGGGCTTTGCCTTGGACCCATCAGGGGCCTTTAGCGGCCCCCTGAACCCCACGCAGACATTTTCAGGATTGGCAACTTGGCTCTGTTATCATCCCTGAACTTCAGCAATAATTCCATCTCATTAGAAATATAAACGCCTAAAATCATTGAATGAATAGTATCTTGTTATTGTGTTGCAGATAAATTACAATGTATAGTATTTGAAGCATTAGCAATGCGAAACCTGAGATACAACTATTATAAACTTAGACAATTATTTTTGTTTCTTTTCTCATAAAAGTCAAATCTTTGTTGTTGCGTAATTAACGTGTTAGTTTTAAAAATGCAAATCATAGAATTTAAGGTCGTCTGAAAGTCACGTGATATGCAAATTACGTAATGACGTTGACGCGCTAAAAATAGATTTGCTTTCGGTTTGTCGCAATTTGTAATTGCTATAAATGCAACATTCTAGGGGGTAAAAAAGTGTCAAAAAAACTAACAGAAGTCATTGGGTAATAAATAGAATTACATCCCATTTGATAAGGCTCCCAATAAGTTGCTGGATTTAAGAGTAGACATTTTGTATATGAATAGTATGGCCTTAGTTTGACAATGTATATTTCTTTGAGTTTCCATTTATTTAAAATTTATCTCATAATTTCATAATTGTATTCTTTAATTCTATGACACTTTTGTATGCAGGCATTAGACTGAAATCAACATATTGATGACTGTACATGTCGCATTTTGCCAATATTTTCATTATTTTTTTTATTTATATACTCCATATATTTTGTCAATAGAATAACAATTTGCTAATATCTTGTGCTTCATGTACAACAAAATATTATGATTTTGTACCACAATGTACAGATGGAGTTCAGTGTACATGAATCATTACACTATTTTAGCAAATTACAGAGTTATTGTCTTTTTCTGTTTTTTTTTGTCAAACTTTTGTCCATACAGTAACTTGAAAACTACTAGATGGAATTTCATAAAACTTCATACAATGATAAATCATAATGAGAGGCGGCATTCAGGGGTATTAATCACCTTCAGTGATAGCTCTAGTTTGTAAAGATTTAACAAACCTGGTCATAACCTGGAGATGGAAGGTCAAAGGTCAAAGGTCACTTTCACAGTAATGTTGAACACAATTTTTGTCCATTGATATCTAGTTATGCTTGGCCCCCAACATGGTTGGAGTGAGGTAAGACATGACAGGCAGATGACCTCTATTTATTTTGAGGTCAGAAGGTCAAAGGTCACAGTTACCTAAAACACAAAAATATTGTTTGATCAATATTTAGAGAACGCTTGGACATATGGACTCAAACTTGGTGGGGTGATTTATGACCTGTAGATCCCTAGTGTCAACCCTTATTCATTTTTAGATCAATGGTTTAGGTAACTAGATTGATCACAGTCAAACTACAGCTCAAACTGAAATATTGTTAATTTATGGCTCTAAATGATCTTGCTAAATTAAATTCAACAAATGAATTTACTTTTCATCATAACTTAACACATTTTTACGGAATTGAATGAAACATCAGGATTGTATATAACATTGTAATACAAGAACTATAACTCTCATTTTTTTATACCAAAATGCCTCCCTTGATGTTGATGTGAAAACAAAATGTTTTAGGACAATATTTGGAAATAAGTTAATGAAATATTAATGGTTGATGATATGCAATTATAAGTTGAACTCAAGCACAGTTCAAGAACGATAACTTTGTTGCCCTTTGTTGGTAATACCTTTTTCTTGACATATTGGCGGGAAAGCTTGCATATGAACACGTGAGTTTCTGCCTGCATCTGTCTATAATCATATTTACTCGTTAATCATCGGAAGGCATCTTTAGTCAAACCCGAGGTATTCAGTTATTTCGGGTTTGCTTCAGGAAAATGATCAACCAATTACGGAAACCATAATTTATTTTTAACTAAGTTAAATAAATGGACCGAAACGAGTTTGCCAAATTAGACGAAATCAGTTTCCAACAAATGAGTTTTTTATGATTTCAATTGAATACTTTCGCAAAGACGCAGCTTATTTGTAACTCAGTTTTCAAGTAACACAAAATTGTTATTTTATTGAAATACTGTAAACAGATGTCAGTTCACACAACCAAGAATATATGCTGGATAAAATTGGCCATCGCCATCTTTGCAACATTGACCGTAGGAAAAAGGAGTTGTGCAGAACTATTTGGGGATGCGAAGCATTAATTTTTAATTGAACAAAACATTTTACACCTATTCAATAATTACAAATAATGGGAACTTTCTGAATATATAGAAAAATGATAAATGTTTCTTTTAAACAATGTCTTAAGTCATTCGACTATGATTTTTTAAATGACCACAAAAATACACCCCTTTCAAACATGAGATTTTTAGAAATTTTTACCGAGTCGTAGGGAATACTGAGCCGTTATTGACTATATTTACTGGATAGTTTTTTTTAGGACACAACAATTTATCAGAATCCGTGTTTTAAAAAATAAATAATCAGTATTGACATTTTATTTGTTTTCTACTTTTTAGAAAAGTACAGTTGGCGGGTTTGTAAATCAAGTCATATAAAAATGTTAACCTATTAATTCATCCATCGATGTGAGTCACTTCCCTTTGCAATTTAATGTAAACAAAAACCTTATCTTCCATATTTTCTCTATTAAAGTAAATTCAGTCAGAAATTGCGTGCGATAAAAATGTCATAAGCATAACACTCCATTTAAAGCTATCAATTATTCTGATTTGATGTGACTTTTTCTCCCTGCCCTTTTTTTTCAGCACCCAGTGGTTTGTAAATTCCAGCTAAAACCCTATTTATGGATCATGTTTATGCCGATTTCCTTTTATGATTTCAGACTTTAGTGTTGATAATTCAACTGCTGTTTTGAACCCACAAGAACCTACTGCAAACACAGATGGGAATGTCAGTATAACTACACCATGCATATTTCCTACAAGTTCTGACTCTATTACTATCAACTGGTACAAGATTTTTGTGAATAAGGTAAAACATTAAAATATATTGTCTATGATTGATTATTATTAATTTTTAATTTTTTCTCGATCTTTCTTAATTTATACAATCAGATCTAGTCAGAATAGATGTCAAAGAATGTTCTGTTGGCTAAGGTAGGATTTAAAAAGAAGAGATTCCAGTAGCAAATAAGCAGTGATTTGTGGATAGGCTGAGTGATTCAGGGCCTTAATGGTTCTCTGTAAAATGCATTATATATACCCTAAGGAGTTGAAACATTTTTTGTTTCCTCTCCTGCAACACTCGTAGATTAAGTGTGGTGCAGTTGGTCGATAAATATTTTGGTAAACCAGTTCTTCAATGAAAACCAGGTTATTAGAATGTCATTCGATTTGGCTGGGCAGGTTCGGGGTCAAATGTTGGTTTCCGCTCAAAAATTTAAGCATTGATGGATAGTGATGAAACTTGGTATGTAGGTTTTGGGGGATGAGGTCAAGGTCTCTGTTACTTAAAATAGAAAATTTCTTTTTAACCACAGTGCTCCAGCTAGCCTGTTTTTTGATGGTACTTGGCCCCTGCCCCTTTTTTTACCACCCTGCCCCCTTTTTGGATAATGCCTTTTTCTCAATTGCTCCATAAACGCCTTATATCCCGTTAGTGCCCTTTTGATTATCAGAAACATCACCGAAGATCGACTTCCCTGTAACCTGCTGTCATAATTGAGACCTATCGCCCAATACTCATGATAGTAGTGTTTCCGCTAGGTGTTTTGAGCACCTGCCAACACCATGCTGCCCCTTTGACTGCTGAAAATGTGCCATGTTGCCATACATGCCATATTTTCTGGAGATCATTCAGGGGGATTTGTTCAGAAAGGCTGAACATTCAGGGGGATTTTGGTAGTATTAAGGGGATATTTTTTTTAGCACGTCTAAGTTGGCGAAATTTCAGTATTTTTAGACGCAAGTACGAAAAAATGTATTCACATATATTTATACCCCCGACAAACGAAGTTTGAAGGGGGTATATTGGAGTCACCCTGTGGTCGGTCGGTCGGTTTGTCGGTCGGTCCGTTGCAATTTACCTTGTCCGGAGCATAACTGAAAAACTACTGGATGGAATTGGATTAAACTTCAAACAATGATAGAGCATAATGAGAGGAAGTGCAGTATACAATAACCATAACTCTATTCTTGTTTATTATTGAGTTATTGCCCTTTGTTACTTTTGTTTGTCCAGAGTATAACTTGAAAAGTACTGGATGGAATTCATTGGAACTTCATACAATGGTAAAGCACAATGAGAGAAAGTGCAGTGTTCAAGAACCATAACTCTACTTTAGCTAATTACTGAGTTATTGCCCTTTATTTGTTTTTGTTTTTTGCTGTCAAATATTTTTCCAGACATTAACTTGAATACTACTAGATGGAATTTATTAAAACTTAATACAATGGTAAAGCACAATGAGAGGAAGTGCAGTGCACAAGAACCATAACTCTATTTCAGCCAATTACAGAGTTACTGCCCTTTGTTACTTTTTTCTTGTCCGGAGCATAACTTGAAATTATTGGATGGAATTTAATAAAACTTCATACAGTGATAGATCATAATGAAAGGGAGTGCAAGAACCATAACTCTATTTTAGGTGATTGCAGAGTATTTGCCCTTTGTTACTTTTCCTTGTTAGGAGCAAAACTTGAAAACTAATTGATGTTATTTAATTTAACTTCATACACTAGTTAAGCACATTGAGAGGATGTGCAGTGTATTAGAACCATAACTCTATTTCAGCAAATCACAGAGTTTTGGCCTTTCGACAGCTGTGATTTAATGGTGTGTTTTTTTGATAGACAAAAAAATAAGAGGAAAAACTGTGTGTAAAAAAAAAATCACTTTTGTTGACGTTGTTTTCTGGCTTGTCTTATTTGCATGACCATATTTAAATTGGGGTAAAGTAAGTGGACCAATTAAAGTGGCTTCAAATCAAATTTTAAGTTAACAGTACTTGATAATGTATGATTCTGGGATTTGGAAACTTGCATGATTTATTGCAGTCTTTCTTGTATTTTAGGCAAACCAGGCGGAGTTGTTGGACGCTAGTAACGCAGACATCCAGTCTTACAGTGAAACAGATACTACTGGATGCAGCATTTGCGGTACTAAGTCGGCTGGTAAAATGATTGTTGGGGTGACATACAAAGCCCCTTCTTCAAATGGAGATGAAATCAAACTGCAAGTGGAGATAATTCATGCAGATTTTACAGATCATCTTTACTACACCTTTGACCAGTCATATTACCTTCCTGGTAAGTTGTCTTTAGATCTTAAACTGAACAAGTGTAATCAAACAATTATTTGCTGCTTTTGAAATCAAACTGTTCAAAGTGTGTTTCTTTTGTTATTTATAAGGAAATGCTTGTATCAATGGCAATTAATGGTGAGAGGAAATCTCAAAATTATCGACTTGTCCACAGACAAGTATAACTTGCCCTTCATAAAAATTTGATTGCCAGAGTTTTAACTTACTAAAATAAAATGTGTAAAAATTACGTGTCACAGTTTAAATTTCTTCTTTCACATGCAAAATACAAACCTTAAAAAGACATTCTCACTGATACGGAGTGTTCATTTGTTGATTATGGAATGAACAATATATAATAGGTTGAATTAGGCATTTTGAATTGCACGTCTTATTACCAAGCTAGGTGTAACAATTTGGCAAAAAATAAGTTATAATGTTAAATTCACAAACTTAATGTTAAATTCACAATGTTTCATGACTTTATTCAAAATACATTAGTTTAACTATGAATGTTCTTTCATCAAATTCTTAAACTACTAGTATACAAGATACTTAAGTAAATTCCAAGGACTATCTATGTTCTTGTAAGAAAATTGTCAACTTGAACTATGTAGTAAGAGAACTACTTAAATTTATGAATCCAGATTCAAGAACTTGGGAGATTTACTCCAGAACCATGTTCACTTACATATTGAGTCTGAGATTGAAACTCGGGGTTAGGAAAGCAAAATCGTGATTGTGAAGAAACTGTAAAAAAGTCATTTATAACAGATAACAGTAATGTTTACCATTAGTATTCTTTTTATTGCAATTTAACAATAAAATTAAAATTTGACATTCTTAGTCTTGTTAGTCTCAAATTCAAATTCTAGACTTAGTGAATGTTGCCCCAGTTCTTGAAGTCTTAAAAAATCTAGATGTAATTGTTAGGTCTTGATCTTTGTTCACAGGGACATTACTTTGGCATTATTTCATATCCAATTTTACCTATTTGTGGTGATCTATTTTAAACCTGCCCGTTTGTGAAAAAATGTCTAAAAATAATGCAAATCTTCCCATTTGTGGAAGTTTGTTTGACCCTGCTATTTTTTTTGAGTCCTAAAAAAGTATAAATTTAAAAAAACACAACATAAATTGCCCCAACCACAGGTATACAATAACTTCAATATTTTTTATTTGTCCAGGGGATTCTCTGATCAACATTTATTACTTCTGCACAAGCATCATTTTACCTTTATCTACATCCAGTATTGTTTTATTTATACCTCTATATAAATCTCTGATAGTTTTATGAGGCACTGTTATGAGTATATATCATATAGTGATATACAGATATGATGTACTTGCAGAAGAAAATATTTACAGGGTTCCCAGAGACTGTGTATTTAAATGTTTTTGCCAAAAATGCATCCACAAGAATGGGGAGGGGTTATAAATATTTTGTATAGATTTTTCCTTGTCCGTCCGTTTGAACTTGCTTAATAACTAAAAGCTTGTGTCTAAGGTCCTCAAACTTGGTAGAGAGGTTGGTCATGACCAGTAGGGGACCTTTATTATACCCCCACAAACGAAGTTTGAGGGGGTATATAGGAGTGAGCTTGTCAGTCGGTCAGTCAGTCGGTCTGTCGGTTTTCATGGTTTCCGGACGATAACTCATGAAAGGCTAGACAGATTTGATTACACAGGTGTAACATCAGAAGATATAGGTCAAGTTCGATATTGAGGCAGGTGGGGCCATGGTCAAGGTCACTGTTACTAAAAATAGAAAAACGGTTTTCGGACGAGAACTCATGAAAGGCTAGACAGATTTGAACAATTTTTGGTACACAGGTGTAACATCAGAAGATACAGGTCAAGTTTGATATTGGGGCTGGTGGGGCCAAGGTCAAGGTCATTGTTACTAAAAATAGAAAAACGTTTTCCGGACGATAACTCATGAAAGGCTTGACAGATTTGAACAATTTTTGGTACACAGGTGTAACATCAGAAGATACAGGTCAAGTTCGATATTGGGGTTGGTGAGGCCAAGGTCACTGTTACTAAAAATAGAAAAACGGTTTCCGGACGATAACTCATGAAAGGCTAGACAGATTTGAACAATTTTTGGTACACAGGTGTAACATCAGAAGATACAGGTCAAGTTCGATATTGGGACTGGTGGGGCCAAGGTCAAGGTCATTGTTACTAAAAATAGAAAAACGGTTTCCGGATGATAACTCATGAAAGGCAAGACAGATTTGAACAATTTTTGGTACACAGGTGTAACATCAGAAGATACAGGTCAAGTTCGATATTGGGGCTGGTGGGGCCAAGGTCACTGTTACTAAAAATAGAAAAACGGTTTCCGGACGATAACTCATGAAAGGCTAGACAGATTTGAACAATTTTTGGTACACAGGTGTAACATCAGAAGATACAGTTTGGTACACAGGTGTAACATCAGAAGATATAGGTCAAGTTCGATATTGGGGCTGGTGGGGCCAAGGTCAAAGTCACTGTTACTATTAATAGAAAAACGGTTTCCGGATGATAACTCATGAAAGGCTAGACAGATTTGAACAATTTTTGGTACACAGGTGTAACATCAGAAGATACAGGTCAAGTTCGATATTGGGGCTGGTGGGGCCAAGGTCAAGGTCACTGTTACTAAAAATAGAAAAACGGTTTCCGGACGATAACTCATGAAAGGCTAGACAGATTTGAACAATTTTTGGTACACAGGTGTAACATCAGAAGATACAGTTTGGTACACAGGTGTAACATCAGAAGATATAGGTCAAGTTCGATATTGGGGCTGGTGGGGCCAAGGTCAAAGTCACTGTTACTAAAAATAGAAAAACGGTTTCCGGACGATAACTCATGAAAGGCTAGACAGATTTGAACAATTTTTGGTACACAGGTGTAACATCAGAATATACAGTTTGGTACACAGGTGTAACATCAGAAGATATAGGTCAAGGTCGATATTGGGGCTGGTGGGGCCAAGGTCAAGGTCACTGTTACTAAAAATAGAAAAACGGTTTCCGGACGATAACTCATGAAAGGCTAGACAGATTTGAACAATTTTTGGTACACAGGTGTAACATCAGAAGATACAGGTCAAGTTCGATATTGGGGCTGGTGGGGCCAAGGTCAAGGTCACTGTTACTAAAAATAGAAAAACAGTTTCCGGATGATAACTCATGAAAGGCTAGTTTTTCTTGTCAGCAGTGTAACTTCTAAATTACTCAACAGATTTAAATATAACAATACATGCATGATAAAAGAAGATGCAGTGTGCAGTAACCTTGGAGTTATGGCCTCTTTTCAAAGGAATGGTTTGCCATTCCTGTGTCCAGGCGGCATTTGGGGGTATTCGTCACTCCTGTGACAGCTCTAGTTGATTTTGATGTCAGTAGGTCAAAGGTCACCTTGTAATCAAATTGACAACTATACTATGCTACAGTCTTTAAACTTGAATGGAAGGATGTTTATGACCTGCTAATGATCCTATTGATTTTGAAGTCAGTAGGTCAAGGGGAATAGTTGCAGTGAAGTAGGTCAAGGGGCATAGTTGCAGTGACCTAGAACACAAAAATCTTGTCAGACTACAGTAGCTTTGGGCCTAAGGTCCTCAAACTTACTAGGGAGGTTGGTCATGGCCAGAAGATGACCCCTATTGATTTTGAGTGGCAGTTACCCAGTCAAAAGGACCTTTAACACAAACCCTTTGTTTGAAGAAAACAATTGGACCTGTAACCAACCTCAAACTGTGTAGGTCATGACCTACAGGTGACCCTTGTAACCATCTTTCAATTTGTTTTTGTGTTATACAATGCCAATTGAGGGGGCATTTGTAACTTGTTTCTTGCAGCTGTAGCTAATAATTGTTTTGAATTGGGCTCTCCAACCAGGTGACATATTCAATTCATGCAAATGCTGAACTTTTTGTACAGCAATAAACAAAAAGGTTCTCGGCATTAATATGTTAATGAAGGTTTTCTTTATTAAGCATGGAAGTCATTCTTGAACTAGAAAAAACAAACAAATGGAATGCAAAATAGTTTTGATCTATGATTGAGAACAAAAAGAGCATCTTGAATAATAACATAAAGGCATGATTACCTCCAACCTTTTTAAATCTCGGAATTATTGTTTTAAACTAACATGCTGCAATTTCTTCTTTGCATTACAGCATTCTTGTTATAAAAACCTAGTGTGAGCACTAGCAAATAAAATCTTTGCTTTACATTTTTGCATAAGATATTACTCACTTATTTTTTAAATACATCACACAAGTGTTCTATTATACAAAGCATTGATTATTAACTATATGTATCTATTTGTATAATTTGTTCTTGGGGCACTACATGGATAAAGCTGTATTTGTGTGGTTAAATAATGTTTTTCTTGATCAAACAATGGTTTTTGCTTTAAATTAATCAACTAAAGGACAGCGCTGCATTATGATAAGACTTTTTTAATCTTCTCTTGTCCTGTTACTTTAATTTACAGACAAACCAGACATATAATATAGGATAAAAATACACCAGATAAAATTGTTATAGAACAACTTTAATACAGTTAGTCATATGATGAAGTTATTTTGTCCAGTTATGGCTGTCATTCAGGGCTGGTATTTAACATTGGTCTTAATTAGATTAATGTAGCGAATCAGATTTCTTGTTATAAATAACTGTTCAATAGAATGAATGAAGTCAATCATGTATGACAATCAGATTGACTTAAGTCGCATATTGATTACAACCCCAGGCGTTATTTTGTGGTGAGAGTTTTATTGTTTTCTGTCTATTTTTGTCAAGTATAATGGATAAAATCATTATATTTTTTATGCAGATGATATCATTTTACTACTACTGTGACTCAACAAAGAACTTTAGTTTCAATTGAAGATAAAAATAATTAATGTTTGGTTTCCATTTGGAATCTTTGGAATGGTTATCCTTGAACACAGATAATTGCTTAATCATACTTTTTCCCTTTTACAAGTTACTTAATCTTTTCACAAATACTTCTGTATTGTCGAGGATCTTCTTTCCTTATTTTTATGATGTGACACCATAAGCTAGTTATGTTGAATGCTTGTTTGGACCATGAATTACAATGGCCACAAAACTACCTATCAGTATTTTGCACACTGGATGTGAAAGAAGTCATGACCACATTGCTGCTCACCATTTGGCATAATAAGAAGTGGTAAACAAATTGATAAATTAATTAAGTTTATGTAAAAATTGCAGTCAATGTAGGATAACAGGATACCAAACAGCATGAATTGAATGTTTTCCTGTTCATTGCCAGGTACACCTACCACCACAACAACCACCACAACCACAACAACCATACCTTCGACCACAACTACTGAAATCTCTACCACGAGTACTACGCCTTCCACAACAACTACCACTCCTACCAGTACAAGTACTGAATCCACCACTAAAACGACTCGTATGCCTTCCACAGCAACTAATGCACCTACAAGTACAACTACTGAAACTATCACACCAAGTGTTACAAATAACCCCTCAAATGAAAGAACAGTCATAATTGTGGTGGCCTCAACAGTTGGTGGTGTTGTGTTGGTAGGTCTGGTGGTCTTCTTAGGTCTGTTTCTGTACAGAGCTAAGAGACATGGACATGGAAAAGGCAAGCATGGACACAAGAGAACCACAAGACAGCAACGCTCTGGTGGTGCATATATCTATAGTGGACAAAACAATAGCCAAAATATGGAAAAGCACCCCAGAACGGCCTTTTATATGGATACCAGGCATGGTTATCAGCACTCTACAAAGAGATATCCAGATAGGCGCCTACAGGTCGCCAATCAAAAACAAGAAATCCGAAGACTTGAAGGAGCTCAGATGAGAAACACAAACAAGGTTAAAACAAACAACAGTGTTTATCCTGAGAATATGGTTTATTCTGGAAACATGCAAAGCTTCTACCCCAACCATTACCGAAGAAATGAGGAATGGCGAAGGCCTGCAACAACTGGCAACATACACCAAGGCCATGTTAACCATGCCCTTGAATCTGGTTACACTTATTACCAACCTCGAGAATATTCAGATAACTGGACTATGTATTGATGATATTGATAATGACGGAGTTTGAGTTGACACTGACAAAGTCGAACTGTTTATAATTTATGCAGACATTAGCCATGATGGTATAAAAAAGCAACAGATTTGAAAATCTTTTTGAAGCCATGTTCAATAATGTTCTATTTATATCTGATTAAGTTGGGAATAATGTACATAAAATTATAGTCTTCATGTTCTGTTTGGATCATTTTAGAGATTTAGATTTTTTTCGACGCTTTTTCTAAACTTGCTGTGCTCAATTTTTTTTGTTCCTTGGATTTTTATTAAGAAAATCAGGAGTGAATGACACATCACTGTAGGCTTTTTGCATATATCATTTGTATATTTTTCTTGGATGGATATTAGACACCTGCCAATGCTTCCGACTCCTTTATGTTTGGATCATATCTCATGGAAGGTGTGGCAGTTAGATGAGGGATGTATTGTTTTTCTTACAAAAACTACAAATAGTTGGTATATTCTTTGAAATATTAAGTTGACACTGAGTTTTATGTGCAGTGATATTTTTGTCTGGTATGGTTTAGATAATTTACACTGACTGCAAAATGTTTGGTGAAAATGGATGTAAAGTACTATTATCATAATGATTTTATAACAGGAAACTTGTGGGAGCTCCAGTTATAAATGCCATGTACTTGACAATCAGGCATGTAGCTGCCTATACTACGCAGCTAAATCCACATGATTCTGACAAAAATATATAGAAAATCATCCAAAGTTGCAGTATGTGTACTGACTCCTTGATCCTAATACTGTCATTTCTCCAGTACTAAAATAAGCTCCTCAGGAGGCCCAGAATGCACCAGATTGCACCATGGTTTTCAATAATCTACACTTCGGCCACATCAATATTGTTTTGTTGGACACATTTACCCGACCTATATTTCAAAGATTTCATTTTCTTTCAGAAGCCATTGACTTGTTTCACTCTAAAATCAACAAATGACAAAATAGGTCTTCTTGCAAAGCCGTGTTGCATCTAACTGGAGGGCATTTAATTAAATTCTACTAAGTTATGATTATTCAGCATTATAATCATTCTAATAATGATTTATGAAGGATTTTGTTTTCCTTTTTTAAATGAAATGGAAATATTGTTTGATAAGTTTTATTTAGCCAGCTACCTCCATTTTTTTAGGGCAAAATTCATATAGCAAAAACATTAATTGTTGTAGCCTTATGGTCATGAAATTTTGAATATTATGTTGTTCCTGATTCTCTTTTACTATTTAAAAAAATAAAATAGGTGGTGCCCTATAGTAGTCTGTCCAATTTTCTTATGTTTTTAGCCACATTTTTTTTTCAATTATTAGCCACATTTTTTTATGACTTTAAAACCATTGGGGAATGTTTTTATAGACTTCAACTTAAATACATTTGATCACAGTAACTATACAATCTTTTTGTGTCAGGTTATTAAACTCAGACTGTTCAACCTTTTTAGATTATTCATCAGAACAAGGAATTTATGTAAATAGAAACATCAGTATATGATAAGCAATGTGAATGATTATGTGTGTGTAGTACTTTATAAGTGCCATAACTCTGTGACCCATTTATACCATATTGTTTCCCTTCATTAGAAAAAAGCACATTATATTGAAGAAATAGTTGATGTTAATTGAATTCTTTAGAAATGTTCACATATTTTTGACTTGTATACATTTCAAGAACCATAACTCTGTGGCCAGATTGTCCTCCATGACATTTTTTTTCAAATTGAATGTAAACTGATAAATTGGTTAATAGTAATATGGACTTGGGCACATTTTCAAAAACCATACTTGTGTGTGGCAAACTTGATTCACAGTGCAAGAGGACTCTAATTTTTTAAACCATACATAAACATGCATGTAAACATTCATTTTTGTTGATGATCATCTCCAACCTATATTTTTTTTTGGTAACTTTGATCTTTGTTTAGAATAAAATACAAGTTAAGATATCTCGGAAAAAATGTTTATGATCTATGAACATCATTTTTACAACCTGGCCCATATTTGCAAAATTGCCCCATTGAACTTTTAACATGCCTTGAAAATGTTCCCCCTCTCAAATATGCTATTATTCAAGGCCTTTAATTAACACATTCTATATTGGTTTTAGAAGTTTTTTCGGGGTGTTAAATTTTTTCTCATGGAAACATCTACTGTTTCAAGGACTTATGTTATGTACTGTAACAATTATTTAAGCATGCAATAAAAATAATATGAGGGTACTATTGATATAAATGTATATGTTTTGTCATAGTTTTGATTAGTTTTGACTCTTCTATACAGACAACTAATTTGTAGTCTTTTTTTTTCTTGTCCTTTTTTTATAATCACATAATTTGGTTGGAAATAAGGTATCATTAAAACAGGTTGGCAGCTATTCAATCAAATGACTTATGCAGTTTTAATCATTTTTTTTCAAACTTAAAAGAGTATTGTTAATATATAAGTTTATATGTCAGCTGTATTTGGTGAGTTATATAACCAACCAAACAAGAGTTTTGACCTTTGATATTAACCAAATTGAATTTGTCCAATGATTAAATTATGAATAAGCAACATTTAGCTTTTAAAGTAAGTGTTCATCAAACTTGAAAACAATTTTCATGGGCAAAATCACAACATACTATTTAAATTAGGTTTGATAACCTATATGCACTTTAGTGCAACTTTTGTTTGTCCATAGAAGAAACTTAGGAGCCAGTATTTTGTTGCTGGCCTTCATATATAAGGTTGTTTTAGATACAATTGTGCCATATTATTGTTATAGTATATACAGTAGTATAGTTGTAAAAATCTAATTCAATGTAGTGCTTTTAATTAACCAAATATTTTAATCTACATAAATGTTCATGTTTAAAACCATAATTGAATATACGAATAGTAAGTTCTCCTTTTTTGGTATTGGCCATAATTATGTAATAAATGTGTATAATTATAATATAAAATATTGTAAGTGTTATATATTATTTGTGTATATTTAGCATGTCTGTCAATGTTAAGATTTTTGTTGAGGTTACTAACTTACCAAACATTTGTATAAGACTTTCCTCCTTATGTTGTGGCAAATTTATAATTTGGCCATTTAAAAAGATTATTGTAATTTGTCTGATTCTTGGACTTGAACATAATGCTTTACTAAGGCCAGAAAAGAATAGATTTATTTTTCAAATGCAAGTGTTTGCAATTCTATTTTCGAGGATAGTGATAGAAATGTATGTTGAAAACAATAATTGCTGTAGTATTTAAATATCTTACTGTGAATGAATGCCTTAGGGCTGAATTCAGAACAATCACTCTCACTCACACTAAATGAGTTAATCCTCGGCAATCACATAACGGTTGAGATATTTTCGATTGAAAGGTATATCCGTATTCACAGTTGGAGTGAGACTCAAGTGTTTTGTGTGAGTGGGACATTAGTGAGTGCTCGGCTAGGCCACTTGAACCAACCTTGAGGATTGGTTGTGAATACGAATTGAACGAGTGTGAGTGATAAATGTACATGACAAGTGAATATATCAGATATGTGGAACAATTAAGTGACATCCTCAGTCCTAGACAATATTAAAGACCGGGATAATCTATTGGAGTGCATGTACTTCAATAACGTGGTCTTTCAAATTTTCACAAGAATGCGCCAATCACATATGTATTTTCTTTCATGCTGATCTTGAACACCCAGTAAACGTGATGGTTGCAATTCATCGATGGCTGCAAGAATAGGCAGCTTAATGTACTTGAAGTTAGCGGCCTAGTGAAGTGAAGTTAGCAGCATAGCGGCCTTGCGGTGTGAATTTAGCGACCTAGCGGTCTTGTGGCCTAACGGCTGTGGGAGTTGGCGTCCTAGCAGCCTAAGTTTGTTCACTATTTCAAAGTTATTGTTCATGCTTTTGATTGGAAAACAATTATAAATCAAATGAATGTTTCTTATTCATACATTAACATAGCGGCCTTAAATTAACATAGCGGCCTTAAATTGTTTTCTACTTTTCAAAGCATTTTTTCAGGATATTTCTTCTAAAGCAATGCTCAAATAATTGTTTGTATGCAATATTTATCTTGGAGCGATTAACTTTTTTTTTTCGATCAAGCAGTCCAGCGGCTTAGCAACGTTAAGTTAGCGGCCTGGCGGCCTAAAATTCCCAAAATAAAAATCCAGCAGCCTGGGGGAGGGATGCTGATATTCGCTAAAGGATGTTGAATTGAAAATTAAAACATTTATCATTGTTGTAGAAAAGTATGCACATAAAATGCTTTGAAATAGGAAACAAGATCATGCCGCTTGACAGCTAGGCCGTGAGGCCGCTAACTTCACCCCGCTAGGCCGTTAACTTCATGTACATGGGTATGCGCAACATCTTCATCTCAGAGCGTGATCAGAGAATTGATATGTATTTTCCAGCATACAGTCAGTTGGATTATAATCATCATCATCATCATTATCATTATTATTATTATTATTATTATTATTATTATTATCGTCATCATCATCAATTGTCCCTTCATTTCTCGAGTTAGTTTTCACTTCGAGGTGTAATTTCCCCGATTAGAAGTACATTCATTCGCTAATTATATCCAAGTGCTATTTTTTTTAATTTATTTTTCAACTTTTAAAACGTTAAGACCGCTTTATGCAGACTACAAAAGCAAGATTATATACGAATACATATTCAAATCACGTGATTCAATGGAAAACGGTTAAATATTATTATTTTTTAAAAGCAAAAACCCATGCAATTTATCGCATTTTGCAACAGTTGTTTACAATCCAAAATATTTATTTTTTATTGACCAATGGTTTGAAAATGTTAAATTCAGTTTCAGAATAATAATTATTGTCATTTGTTTGTCGCCATATCTAACAATAAGGTACTCAAATATCAAATAAGCATCTGTTTATAATGCATAACACCACCATAGTCAAACAGATAATCCGATATGATCATGAAAACATATTTGTATTTGTACTATATTGTATCTTGATGAAGTGTTAGCGAGGCGTGTGAATACGAACAGATCACTTGAGTGTCACTCCCCCTATTTCACTCAAGTGATCACTTGAGAGTCACTTACGGGAATGTGGTTGGAGTGTAAGTGAGAGTGGATGTTCTGAATTCGGCCCTTAGACCTGCTCTCCACTATGACCCCCATACTTTTCCAGAAAGCAGAATTTGCCAAATAAGGATGTTTCGCCATGTCTTTGCAATGTTCTTAAACCTTACCTTGTCATTCTTTAACACTTTGTGATACTGGGCACTTCTGGCCATATCATGATTGAAAATACTGTTTTATTTCGGACGGCTACGGGATCTTGTACGAACCATGGCTTGTAACTGGGCATCTTAGGAAAGCCTTCTTTAAGGCTCCTTAATCTCTTTGCATGTTATTCTAACTTATTTTTCATTGAAGTCAAAGAATGGTATCCTAACAATGTCATTAAGTCCTTTATGGCTATCTTCGGCACATACTGTTACTAATGTTTACAATGTCTTTTTGTGATGATTGGATTGGTTCACAATTACTTCTGTACCGCGGAGTGTCAATGAAAGCTGATGGCATAATCATGAAAATCAAAATTATGGACTTATTCATTTTATTAACAATGTAAAGTTCTGATAATAAACACATTCAAACATATTTTACACAAGTTATGTATTGAAATCAAACTGAAAGACTCATGTACATGTTGAAACACTGAAACATTAATTAAAGTTTAACATACCATGGCTCTCGACCTTACTATTAACTGTCTTCTCCAACATTCTGTCTTAACATGGGACCAATCCAGTATTGCTGATGAAGTTGAGCACAATGTGTTCACGCTGGCGTCTGTTTGAATGCCAAACCTGTTCTCCACCACTCTTCTGGCACTGGGGAGTTGTTGAGTGGTTGAAGATATTCTGGCTTTCATGTTCAAGTTGTGTCACTTGTATGGCTTTTAAAGTTGGTCCTCATAGAAAAGGTGTCATCCCCTACAATAAAGTGGCACATTTAACTGTATCATTGGTGATTGGTGAAAGGTAATAGGAAACTATTAGAATTGTCCTCAATAAAGGATCATTAAAGATCTTGCAGTTTTTACTGAATAAACTTGAAACTTGGCAGTTTGACATGAAGGAGATGCCCTTTGGTCATACCAGATAAACTTAATAGTTTCCATTGACTATAACGCCATGACGCAGATGACCTTTTGTCATACCAGATAAACTAAATAGTTTCCATTGACTTTTAATAACGCCATGACCCAGATCGCGGGCTTAGCGCAAAATGGTTGAAACTGACATTTTGAAAATTGTTCAGGAGAGCATAAAAACTGATTTATTTTCCTAGTTTCTATCATTTTCACTTTGTTTTTATGCCCCCGAAGGTGGGCATATTAAAATCGCACCGTCCGTCCCTCCGTCCGTCCGTGTGTCCGGCTCAATAACTCCTGTCCGTGCTGTAACTTTCCCTTGTAATGACAGATTTTAAAATGACTTGCCACATGTGTTCCACATACCAAGACGACGTGTCGCGTGCAAGACCCGTGTCCCTACCTCTAAGGTCAAGGTCACACTTAGTGTTTATTCACAATGGAGTGTTGCATATAAGGACATAGAGTATAGGTTGTCATGTCCGGGCTGTAACTTTCCCTTGTAATGACAGATTTTAAAATTACTTGCCACATGTGTTCCACATACCAAGACCATGTGTCGCGTGCAAGACCCGTGTCCCTACCTCTAAGGTCAAGGTCACACTTAGGTGTTTATTCACAATGGAGTGCTGCATATAAAGACATAGAGGATAGGTTGTCGTGTCTGGGCTGTAACTTTCCCTTGTATGGACAGATTTTAAAATAACTTGCCACATGTGTTCCACATACCAAGACGACGTGTCGCGTGCAAGACCCGTGTCCCTACCTCTTAGGTCAAGGTCACACTTAGGTGTTTATTCACAACGGAGTGCTGCATATAAGGACATAGAGTATAAGTAGTCGTGTCCGGGCTGTAACTTTCCCCTGTAACGACAGATTTTAAAATAACTTGCCACATGTGTTCCACATACCAAGACGACATGTCGCATGCAAGACCCGTGTCCCTACCTCTAAGGTCAAGGTCACACTTAGGTGTTTATTCACAATGGAATGCTGCATATATAAGGACATAGAGTATAGGTTGTCGTGTCCGGGCTGTAACTTTCTCTTGTATGGACAGATTTAAAAATGACTTGCCACTTGTGTCAGACATACCAAGACGACGTGTCGCGTGCAAGACCCATGTCCCTACCTCTAAGTTCAAGGTCACACTAAGTGTTTATTCACAATGGAATGCTGCTTATAAGGACATAACAGTGTAGGTTGTCATTAGTATGGGTGGTATTTTTTATGTTTAGAGGCAATTTAAAATAACTTGATATTTAATTTAACAAGTAAAGGCAAAATCAACTTTTCATGTACTGACCTTGTTCATAGGTCAATGTCACATTCGGGGGCATTTGTCACATACTGTGACAGCTCTTGTTTTATTATAGTTTTAATTTTGTTTACTTTTCATGAATAAATCACAATAACACTTTGCATTCAATTTCTAAAAGAGATATTTGTAAAACAGTCGGTTACAACCATTTTGCACAAAAAATTGAGGAATTTTCTAAATTTATTTTCGCGCAACAGGGTTGTAACAGTCAGTTACAACTGTTTTGCCTGAAAAATTGAAGATATTTCTAAATATGTTTTGCGCACGCAAAAGGGTTGTAACTGAATCTTTTTTATTAAACTTTCTTTGATAGCTTTAAGATATTTGACTTTAATGCACCATTTATTTTACTTGCAATGTAAATTATACTGAAATACATCAACTGAGGATAATAGCTATGATATTTTCCACTTTTTTTTGAAAATTTAGTTTTGTATAGAACATCTTATATTCTATGAATATTTTTGTTAATATACTTAGCACAAACAGGGGTTTGGGTAACATTTTAGTTTAATATCATTTATTGTATATGAAAAACAATTAAATTATTATATATGAAAGACAATTAAATAATTAATCTATTTAAACAACAACAATATATACTGCAGTTATCTTCAACAGCATATTTTAAGTTAAAAATCAGCTTAATTCAAACTGTTAATGATGAATAACAGCATTTTGTTAATACAATTGTGAAGAGAATAGCAATTTCATTAACTAATTAAGATATGCATGTATATTTCTTAGTTCTAGTTTTTAAGTTAAAATGATATCAAGAAACATTTTTACAAGTCATCATAGCATACTAATGACATATCAGTTCTTATAATGACCATCAACGTGTACAAAATATACAAGAACTTGAAATTTAAAATAATCATTTAGCAAAATCATAGATAATAAATGAAAGCTATTTTAAAATTGACAATGACCAAATCCAGTACCAAAACATCATATCCCGATGAAATCATTTAAGGGGTAAGATATTTCCAAAGCTCATAAATATCAGACTTCCATCTTCCAGTACTGCTTTATACTCAGCACAAATTCCATCTCCTTCCCCCAGGATGAATATCAGAAACTTTCCATCTACACTTAACAAATCCTTAACCCTAGCATGATTTCCATATACTTAGCTCATGAATATCAGAATACTTTCCATCATTAACACCAGCATGATTTCCATCTATTTGCCTCATGATAATCAGAATGACTTCAATCTTCTTTAAGCAAATCTATTAACCCCAGCATGATTTCCATCTAAATGGCTCATGAATATCAGAATTACTTCCATCTACTCGAAAGAAATTATTAACCCCAGGATGATTTCCATCTGCTTGACTTATGAATATCAGAATACTTTCCATCTACTTTTAAACCAATCATCAACCCCAGCACAATTTCCATGTTAGCTCATGAATATCAAAATTACTTCCATCTGGTACTCTAAACAAATCATTAACCCTGCACAATTTCCATCATCTTGGCTCATGATATTCAGAAAGCCTTTCATCTCCTCTAATTAAGTCATTAACCCCAGTATGATTTACATCTACTCTAAACAAATCATTAACCCCAGCATGATTTACATCTACTCTAAACAAATTATTAACCTTAGCATGATTTCATCTACTTGGCTCATGAATATCAGAATAACTTCCAACAGTTTCTACTCTTAAACAAATCATTAACCCCTGCACAATTTCATTCTACCTGGCTCATGAATATCAAAATGTCTTCTATCTTCTCGAAACAAATCATTAACCCCAGCATAATTTCCATCTACTTGGCTCATGAATATCAGAATGTCTTCAATCTTCTCAAATAATTAACCCCAGCATGATTTCCATCTACTTGGCTTATGAATATATCAGAATACTTTCTATCTACTCGTAAACAAATCATTAACCCCAGCATGTTTTCCATCTAATTGGCTCATGAATTTCAGAATAACTTCCATCCACTCGAAAAAAAAATCATAAACCCCAGCATGATTTCCATTAACTTAGTTTATGAATATTAGAATGATTTCCATCTTATCTGATTTCTATCTATTTTTTATCCAGTAGTTGTAGTAGTGACCAGTAGTAACCATCATGACAACCATTACAATGATGACACCAACTACCTACCTACTATTTTACAACTATTCATACTGCCTACCAAGTCAGTTAGAAACACCAGCATGGCTTATTTTACTGACATAGCTTATGAATACCGAAATGACTTAAATTGAGTTACTACTTCGCCAGTCATAAACACACCAGCATGACTTCAAACTGTATAGCTCATGAATATCAGAATTACTTTACATAGTTACTTCTCGAAATTTATGAACACCAGCATGAACTCGACTACAGAGTTCATGAATATCCAAATGATCAATAGATCTACTTCTTCCTAGTCAAAATCATCAGCATGACTTCAAACACCAGAGTTCTTGAATATCAAAATGACTTCACTAGATCTTCGCTAGTCATAAACACCACAATGGCTTGAAACTATATAGCACATGAACATCAGAATGGCTTGAAACTATATAGCTCATGAACATCAGAATGGCTTGAAACTATATAGCTCATGAACATCAGAATGGCTTGAAACTATATAGCTCATGAACATCAGAATGGCTTGAAACTATATAGCTCATGAACATCAGAATGGCTTGAAACTATATAGCTCATGAACATCAGAATTTCATCCATAAGATTTACCGTAGTTCACATCAGCACGAATTCAAACTTCAGAACTGAATGTCGAAATGACTTCAATAGATCTACTTTTTTGCTATTGAAGATCATTCAATCAAGCGAAAGCTCATGCATATCACATGAACAAAAAGAAAGAAGGAATTTATTTTTGACTCGGAGAGTGTCATGAAATGCAAAAAATCGGTTGCAGAATAGCTTCAATTGGATAAAGTTTCCCGCTGGAAATAAGCGTGTTATAGGATACGAAATATTCAGTTAAAGTATATAACATTCTTCTAGAATTGGAAGGGGAATTAATTTGTGTTTTCACCAATAATGATGTACCTTAAAAATTAGACCAATTGCCTTTGTTTTTCATTAGTTTATAAAAGTTATGATTTTGTGTACAAAACATGTCAATATTGCCAAAATATGAAATTTTAGCATGCAAACTTATTTTACCATAAAAAGCCCACGAAATATAAATAAATAATTAATATTTACAAATAAAAACTACTAAGAGAAACAATATTCTTGTAAAACACACACATTCTTTTCCTGTTTTAAAATCATGTCCGAATTTTACACAGAAAACTAAATTCTAAAAAGGGATATTTAATTTTAAACTTAAATTTACTTTCCTAATCATATTTTTTCTTAAGCAAGAGCCTAAAGATACTATCAAATTTTTCAATTATTTTTCCTAAATATATGACTTTTTAATCTTATCGGACAATATATCATACACATTATTAATACAAATGAATACATAGGACTAAAGGAATAAAACATGAGATATTGTTCGTAATGGTGATGTTTAAACATGCATTTTTTCATTGAATTGGGAGTTTATTTTAAAAACAAATCATTTTTCATCAATATGACTGTCTCTCCTCAAAAACAATGTTAAATAATCATGATGTCATCAATGTCATCATGATATTGGAGTTACATCCCATCCCAATGGTTTATTGATTCAAAGTTTTCTGTGCAAAACAGTTGTAAGTGCTGAGTTACAACTGTTTTGCACAAAAATAAATTGCCATTTTCAGATACAACCTTTTGACAAATATGGCTTTATATACATTTATCCTTAGATTACAGAGCTAATTTTTTAGGATATTATGGAGGCTTGTAAAAAAGGTTAAAAAATATGAAAATATCACTTTTGGAAAAAAAGTCAGTAACAACCGTTTTGCGCTAAGCCCACGAGATGCCCTTTGGTCATACCAGATAAACTTAATAGTTTCCATTGACTATAACGCCATGACGCAGATGCCCTTTGGTCATACCAGATAAACTTATTAGTTTCCACTGACTATAACGCCATGAAGCAGATGACCTTCATACCAGATAAACTTCATAGTTTCCATTTACTAACGCCAGAAGGACTAAGCTTTCTGAATCAAGTGGCTTCTGAATTGCCATGTGTTTGCCATGTAGGGCATGAAGAGTATGGGGGATGTTCCACCTCTCGAATTTGGCCATTATTTTGTACCTGAGGCACATGGAGCATGGGAATGGCCAGAACCTCATCCTTATACTCCTGAAGCAGATCAATACACACTTCTGGGACCCCATGGCATAAACTTTCCGCAGCAACACAAATGTCATACACTTAAGTTTTCCCGAATGGTAAAAATTCTGACTGTCCACTAGACAGGTGACGTTGGAAGTTTAAGCCTCTTTGAACAAATATTTTACTGTCCCAACAAACATACCATTAAATAGTATACAAAAAGTGTTAAAATGAATACCGTAAATGACTGGGTATAAGACGATAGGGGGTATTAGACGCAGGGAAAAAAATCTGTGAAAAATCCGAGAAAAAAACTTTTAATCTATGTGTTTGGTTAAAAGACGCATAGAAAAAATGTCAAATCGTCTGGCATTTTCAGCCACCATGTTTGTTGACAGTGACAAAAAAATTTTTTTTCGTGAAAATGGCGATGGTTATCTTTAAAACCATACAACCATACTGTCGAGAATGAAAAGTTATGTTATGCAAAAAATATTTTGACAGTGCCCATCTTTGCTTTTTTATATGTAAGTTTGAATATTGTTTAATTCAATTTATTATTCAAAATAATATTGAATACCGTAATTCACAAGAGTTCGGACACCATAAATTAATTATTTTTTTCGCTCTCCGAATACATAGCAAATTATCATTTTTACATTTTATTTCCATGTTTGTTTAACCTGCCTTTTTTCTTCATGTTTGCTTTTTACCACTTATTAATTTATCCGTAGTAATCAATGGTCATAAACTTATTTATTACGCCTATAAGTGTAAATCCTTCATGAAGTTAATTAAAACACCATTTTATACATGCACTGAACTGAATAAACACATTCTATCGGCTTCAGATCAAAGAGTCACACTGTGTGACGTCACATAACTTACAGTTATACCCACGAGGATCTCGTGGAGAGCATGGACATTGCTATGCAGGATTAATGTATAACTGTATGATTATTGCTTCATAGAGTCTATAAGTGTGGTACAAGTTTGAAAGCTTATTGGCAGATCGTTTTACAAACATGCCTTGTCGATGTTTTCTTAATCCCTTGATTGCCCTTGTTGTTTGTTTAATCCTCAAATTAATATATCACACTTCCTTTTCAACAGGCAATAAATCGTTTAGGATGGGTAGTAACTAATTAAATTGTCACAGTGGTGTATACGGTTAGGTAATCTAGCCAGGCATTGTAAAGATAAAAATCAATAATCTTCGTCTGTGAAACTTGGTAACTATGAAAGTTATGATTGATGTCCTTTGGGTGTCCGAAAATTAGGTACGCAAAATAAATTATTTTGGGAAATAATTATGGGTGTCCAAATATTTAGAGTGTCCGAACTCTTAGGTGAATTACGGTAACTTTAATCGAAAAATATTTTTGTTGAAATTATAAACGTCTTACGATATACCGTATCCCGATCTTCAACTGCCGTTTTAACCCGTATATACTCGATCAATATGACGCGAGTAACATCCCTTTCTACATAAATCTAAACAAACTCCATTCGGAACACCTCGGCCATTTTTTTTCAAAAACAACCTCGGATGTATTTGGACGGTTTACATACTCAAAAAGTGGTACGTTTAAGTCCGCTGCAAGTAGATCGCGTAGTAATTTTATTTAGCAGTTAAACTTTGTGACTTAACTCTTGGAATTCTTAATTATGTTTGCAGTAATTCAATTCAATGGCAATCAACTTAAACTTAGATCAATAAATACAACTCTAAAACACTACATTTAATTAATGATATAATTCAAAATTTTACGAACTACTTCAACTGATGTACCTGCATACATCCGAGGTTGTTTTCGATAAAATGGCCGAGGAGCTCCGAATGAACAAACTCTCGGCTTGAAATTGACCTCAGAAAAAAAAGTTCAAAAAAACTGTTACTGGGTATTATACGCAGGCATTTTTTTGCATCAAAATCTGAGGGAAAAAAGTGCGTCTAATACCCAGTCATTTACGGTACCAACTGGTTTTAATGCTTTCCTAATAAATTCACAAAAACGACCATATAAACACTATATTATGGACATGTCGTTTAGTAAAAATAAACACACTTGATCTCTCAAAAACTATTTCAACACTGCACTATTTAGATGTTTTCCGGCAATTCCACCAACTGCCACCATTTTGTCACCGAAGCCAAAGCATATTGAGTGCTGACGATTTTGATTCATTCGGAACTCCTCGGCCATTTTTATCGAAAACAACCTAGGATGTTTTTGGACGGTTCACAATGTCAGAAATTGGTACACTTTAATTATGCTGCAACTAGATCGCATTGTTATTTCAATTTAGCAGTTAAACTTAATGACTTCATTCTTGGGAATCTTAATTATTTTAGCAATAATACACTTTACTGGCAATCAATTCAAACTTAGATCAACAAATACAAGCTAAAACACTACATCTGTTTAATAATATAATTCAAAATTTTATGAACTTAACTTCTACTGATGCACCGGCATACATCCGAGGTTGTTTTCAATAAAAATGGCCAAGGGGCTCCAAATGGATTTTATTTGTGCCTTGTTGCAAACCAATAACCAATCAAAACAGGCGTAATAAAATGATGTTACGGGTGCATCGTTATTTACTTGTTTATCTCCGGCAATCAGCTTCATGATTCCGTATCAGAAAAGGCCGCTTTTTGGCAATGTTATGTGACGTCAAGTATCAACGTGGGATCGACTAACTACTGCCAAGGCAAATAATCAGCAAACATTTTTACAGACATTTCCCTTTAAGGTACCTTTTCGCTATTTAATCTTCTCAAAATATGTTGGTCATTTGGGCCGTCATTTATGATTGAACTGCCTGATCCGTACAAATTTGCCAGTCATGTCTGGCGGACCGGCACATTTTGGGAAGACTTGACACTTACGAGGCATATGAGACCTCAGATGCCATGTACCTGCAAGCTTTTGGCCAGCAGCAAGGGTGTCTTCATCTCGGAGTTCCTGCATCAATGTATTTTACTGTCCATAGACAAGCCTCATGTTGTCTGTGAGTCAGGGAAGGACCCACAATCAATGGCATCTACTTCTTCTTTGTCTCAAATACAATGCCAAGGCAAGCATGGCATACATTTAAGCTTGGATTTAAAACCAGTGCAAGGTGAAGGTCTCTAACATCCATGATGTCCCACTAGCAACTGGTAACAAAACAGCAGTTCGGCATTGTTTTTATAACCGACTCTCAAATCAGCAACATTTCAGCATTTTATCACCAACAATTCAGCATCTCTTTGGCATGTTCTGCAACGTTACCTTAACCTTTCCGCATGATCAGGAAACATTCAGTAGCCTATTCTTGAACTGTCTGCATTCTTCCCTGTCACATATGGCTTCTTCAGATAGGTTTCGGCATTCATACCATTAATTTGCCACTCCACAAAAACAGGACAAACTAACTGGAAAAGGTTCCTAAAACTAACAAAATTGTATCAGAAACCTTTCAGAAACCAGGCATCGGGGCTGTAGTGGACGGCAGCTTTTAACCACTGTAACAATATTAATTGACCATGAGTGCAATGCTTTTTTCTTTGAAACTTTTTCTTGATATTACTGTTGGTATTAAAAAAAAGTATTTTGTATGCATTGTAAATGATTGAATATTATGACAACTTAGAGATTACAGCTTTTGCTGCTTTATTACATGTTTTAAAATTGTATAGATTCTTGATTAACGTTATGTTAATATGTTATTATTTCTACTTGATATTTTACTCACACCGGTTTGAATTTTCATAATAATCAAAATTCATAACCATTCACCGAAATTAATCAGAATTAGTGCCTATCAGGCATGTATTGTTAATAAAATTGTTTGACTCAACCAAAAGCAAATAGACAATTTTGAGTTTTTTCTTAGAGTATTCATATCAAAAAATTTGAGTGTCTACCAACTAATTATTTCATGAATATTATAAGTTATGGGGTTAGTAGGTGACCCGATATGGGATATACTGGGCAAAGGAAACCGAATATATTTTTCTGCACCCTGTATCCCATGTCGGGTCACCTACTAACACCGTTACGTATATATCACGTTGATAACCTGTTTAAATGTTATGAGGTCACCACGCGACCGGTCCTGGACCAATGGCATTGCGTCATTTATGTTGGAGGCTTGATATAATGTCATACTGCATCAGTTATTTTTTCTCCACCATCTTTTCAGAAGGGGGTCAGGGCCTTTATGTGGGGGAAATTGTGGTGTTTTGATTCAGTTGGGAATCCCATTTTTCCTAGAAATAGATGATGGAAAAGGTTGGTAAATTCAATCTGAAACACAAATTTAAAACAAGAGACAGACTGACACTGAATCATGCATTTGACAATAAAGCCTTTAGTGTTTTATACTGTTTGTTAAATGAACCACCTAGAACCAAACATTCATAGGGCCAATCTTAAAAAAATTCTTGTTTGGAGTAACCCTACCCAGATTTTTTAAGGTGGGTATGTAGGTAGGTTTTTTTTTTTTTTTTTTTTTTTTTTCTCCAACGACAACTGGATCTTGTGTACAGTACATTCACTACATAACACTAGTTATTCAAGGCATTGTAATAAACTTTTGAACAACAAACATCTTAACTTCTGATCCTTTATTTTTTTAATTTCAAAGAATTTCAATCTACTTAAGACTAACACAGAGATGAACTCAACAAAACAAACTTATGACACTCAAGATAAGCAAACGAAAATGTGAAACAAATTGGTTTACATACAATCATACAATGGCTTTGTGTACTTGTAGTTCACTTGATTTTACATTGTAAAATGTTTCATTATGTTTTACCAAATAAAATCAATTCTATCGGGATTTATTGTTAGCTATTTCACAATCATGAAGGTATATTTCATCATTCTCCATTAAAATATCAAATACATCGTACCATGTGTAGTCGACATTGAATTTTCTTACAAAGTTGTTTTTATTTTTTTATTTAAGTAATTTATTGTCACACAAAACGTAATTTCGTTCGGTTCACGTTCGACAAACTTGCAGTCAGCCATGTTTTCGAAACGCTCATTGCGATCAGCGATAAAAACCAAAGCTCTACGAGTGTGTCTACAAATCGAAAAGAACCGAAACAGAAGAAAAGAGCAGAAACAGAAAATAGTAGCGGAAAGGCGTTGAAAAAAAAATTCGCGGATCAAAATGCCAAAAAAAAAATTGAGTCGGCAACGATTTTTATGGGTCGGTCGCGTTACTCCAAACAAGAATTTTTTTATTTTAGGCCTAGTCAGAGGAAATAAAAACAAAATTCCAACATAAATTTTTGGTTTTATTTATATTTGTTTATCTTGTCTGTATAGTAAAGTTTAATTTATAGTGTAAACATTCTACCATTTCAATAAGATAACGGTAAAAATAGATACACTGAATTTAAAAAAAAATTTTTTTATGAATATTAACATTCACATATTACATCATCCTTCATATATGTGTTCAAATGTTTTCTTGCTTCATATTCATGTTACAAGAATGAAAACATTTAATGAAGAATGCAATTAGTATCAGTCAGTTGGAAATATTATAATTGTTACTTTTGATCTCATCCGGGAAACAGCTGTGCGATGCATATATATATATATATATATTATATGTGACATCATTGGTTAATGATAAAGTGTATTAAAAGCTAATCAGAGCGAAAAAAAGATGAATCAATTTTTTCTGCTATTGAATATAACCAACCATTTTGATTAAGAATATCTTACATGAATAGCTGAGGAAATAAAAAGTCTACGAATTTCAAAAAACACATAATCTGAAAAATGTGATTTTTGGAACAAAAAAAAAAAAAATGAATAGACCCCCTTTTGATCAAGCATTGATTGCTTATAATTAGATGTGAGAAACACCCAACTGTACTTTGTTGATTTTGTATTTAAGACTAAAATAAAATGTTGTTGTTCATTTAACAAGACTGTATTTGTTTTGTATTGAATTAATACAATTAATAATCTGTTTATATTTTTGTATTGCTTTATCTCAGCTTCAATTTATCTAGTGTTCTTTGTATTGACCATAGACCAATAAATATATCATTATATCATAATTATACTTCTTATTTCCTTTCTTGACAGTCATATCAAGTTATATTGTAAAATAATCTTTACCTTCTTTAGATGTTGAGCTATTTTCATAGCTTTGTTGTTAGCATTAATTGTGGGCCGGATACACTAGAACAACCACTCTCACTCACACTCTAGCCACATTCATGTTAGGGACACTCAAGTGATCTGTTAACATACCTAGCTTACACTCCTCTTCAATAAGTGATCAATATAGTGTAAATACATGTATGTATTTATGATCATATCAGATTATCTCTTTTTATAATGGGGGTGATTACAGTATACAATGTAAACCACAGGGGCAGGGTGCGTTGTTTTGACACACCCCTTTGACCACACCCCTCCCCCACCACTTCTTTTTAGCTCACCTGTCACTTTGTGACAAGGTGAGCTTTTGTGATCGCCTTTTGTCCGGCGTCCGTCGTGCGTCGTCCGTCAACAATTTACTTAAAAGACATCTCCTCCTTAACCGCTGGGCCAATATTAATAAAACTTCATAGGGATGTTCCTTGGGTGGTCTTTTATCAAAGTTGTTCAAAGAATTCAATTCCATTCAGAACTCTGGTTGCCATGGCAACCAAAAGGAAAAACTTTAAAAATCTTCTTCTCCCAAACCACAAGGCTTAGACCGTTGATATATGGTAGGTAGGATCACCAAATGGTCCTCTACCAAGATTGTTCAAATTATGGCCTTGGGGTCAAAATTGGCCCCGCCCCGGGGCTGATGGGTTTTCTCCATATGTTTATAGTGAAAACTTCAAAAATCTTCTCCTTTGAACTTACTTGGACTAGAGTTTAGATATTTGGCATGATTCATAGTCTAGTGGACCTCTACAAAGATTGTTCAAATTATGGCCTTGGGGTCAAAATTGGCCCCGCCCCGGGGGGTCATGGGTATACTTGATATGTTTATAGTTAAAACTTCAAAAATCTTCTCCTCTTAACTTACTTGGACTAGAGCTTAGATATTTGGCATGATTCATCGTCTAGTGGACCTCTACAAAGATTGTTCAAATTATGGCCTTGGGGTCAAAATTGGCCCCGCCCCCTGGGGGGTCATGGGTTTTCTCTATATGTTTATAGTGAAAACTTCAAAAATCATCTCCTCTGAACTTATGTGGCTTAGAGCTTAGATATTTGGCATGATTCATCGTCTAGTGGACCTCTACAAAGTTTGTTCAAATTATGGCCCTGGGGTCAAAATTGGCCACACCCCGGGGCTGATGGGTTTTCTCTATATGTGTTATCTTCTCCGAACTCACAAAGACAAGTAACGTCTTAATTTAAACTGGATAACATATTTAGTACACATACCAATTTTCAATATGGGCCACATACAACAATTAATAACAAATATACATATATAGATACACACGTAAAATCAAGTAGTGACAAGAGCTTAGATATTTGGCATGATATATCATCTAGTTGACTTGTACCAATATTGTTCAATCTTTGGCCCTGGGGTCAAAAAATGGCCCCACCCGGGCGGTCATGGGTTTCCTTATATATGTATATGATGAAAACTTAAAAAATCTTCTTCTCCGAAACCAAAAGGCGAAGGCCTTAGATATTTGGTATGAAGCATCGTTTATCGAACCACTTTTAAGATTGTTCAAACTTAAGAACTGGGGTCAAAATTGGCCACGCCCCGTGTTCATAGGCTTAGGTTTTCAATATTTGTATATAATGGAAGCATTAAAAAAAATTCTCTCCGAATTCACAAGGACTAGAGCTATTTGGCATAATACATCATTAAGTGGACCTCTACCTTTATTGTCCAAACTTTGGCATTGGGGTAAAAAATGACCCCGCCCCATCAAACCAATGTGCAATATATGACAGGTGAGCGATTCAGGGCCATTTGGCCCTCTTGTTAAAAAAACCTCCCAGACTTATTAATAATGATGGGGAAACTGTTACTAATGATAACTTACCAAAAAAAAATTGGGGGGGGGGGGGAATTTTTATTTTATTATCTTTGTAACAAAGAAAAATAGAATAAAAATCTAAAAAAAAACTGTACAGAGGATTAACTCATTAAGTGAGAGTGAGAGTGGTTGTTCTGAACTCGGCCCATTGTCTTGCAAAAAGCTATAGCCTTTAAGTCATAACTAAAGACGTCTGTTAAGAAATGTCTTTCAGTGTATTTTAAGTTTGAAGTTGTCAAACCGAATGTTTACTTCGGCACCAATTTTGTTTTGCGTTATGTTCAAAGGCTGTAATATACTAAATGACAAAAAGTAAAAAACAAACAACAATAAATGAATAAGTATTAAAGTTTATTTTTAACAAAAAGCACATTTTCTAAATCCGCAACATTGGAATATTGACAGTGCACATTATGGCATTAGTCACGATTTAGATTGCAAAATCAAGGATTGATAATTTGGGCATATTGTCTGTCTCGCAAAACTGTTGTATCATAATATGGCGTGACAGCGTACAGAGCGTCTGAAGATCACGGTCAGCATCACAATGAACTTCTTGTCATTAACTTCTCATAATTGTATCTTCTTGTATCAACTGATAGCTGACAGTGATGGTTTTTCACATCTTATCAAATTTTCTTTCAACTGTCATTGCAATTGACAACTTCTGAAATTTTCACACCTATCAATTGTTTGTTTATTTTAGAACATATGCTCAGGGGATAATCTGTGAAATTATGACCTCGAGGGAGTCATAAGGTTTTGTGCATGATTTGTGTATTTGGGACTGGTTATGGTGCTCGACTCCTCTACTTATTTAGGTTTCGATGCAGCGTCAGTATATTTTATATGAAAATAGAAGGAAAAATGTTCGGGGCTATTAAGCTTGGACCTTGATGGAACGCATGAACGACGGCCTGTTCGAACGAACGCAGTTTTACTGTATATACAACCAACAACTTTGCTATATTATATATATATATATTTATATATATATTGTCATTTCAGTTCCATCTACTACTACATCTACTACAAGCACTACTAACATGCTACCTGATACTAACACAACACATCCCACTACTAGCATGCCTAATGGTACAACCACATCTACCACATCTAAAAGGCCTGTCACGGATCATGGTTTGCCTGATTGGGCAATAGGTGTCATTGCTGGAGGAGCTTTTCTGGCCATTGTTATTGGCGTCATCACTATCGTTGCTAAAAAGCTAAACTTATGCTGTTTCAAAAAGAAGGATGTTGAGGAGAATCAAACAGGAGGGAATGAACAGTCACCAAACAATATTGAACAATCAGAAGGGATACATATGAAAACTAGGGTGTAACTGGGAATGTTTGCCTCATACACTTATATCTTTAGTTACACATAAAATGAATATATGTACCATGATTAGCTATAGTAGCTATAGGGATTGTTGTGTATGTCATCAATTATCAACATTGCTCATATAGAAAACAGTTCTTTTTCTGAACCTGAAGGACAGTTTGAGCCAAACTTCTCAGGAACCATTCCTGAATGGTATGAACTAACTAAACACTATTCACTCCCTTTCACTAAAACAACAAATAAAAACATATGACATCCTTCAGAATATTGAAAATTAGATCAATTTCGACAAACCCTTAGGTTGTTTTGTTGTATTCATTTCTGATTTCAAATCATGGCTCCAAGGATTCAGAAACAAATGTTCTATGGTTTGAATATGAGAGGCTTTTCAATTTTGGGCAGTAAGCCCGACATTTGTAACTTTAATAAATCTGTGAAAATTTTCGACTATAATTTCTGATAACAGAACAGACTTTGGTAAATGGTCTTGTATAAATTGTTCAGTGAGTGACTCAGTTTTAAGAAATATAAATGTAAAAATCAGGTTGTGTATTTTATGATACCTTATATATGCCTATAAAATTTGTAAGCAGAATCGCAATAAGTATTTTTAGTATAACCATCTGTTAGGCAGCTATTCCATGTGTCCAACAATCACAATCATTAGCATTCAGGCATCCAAATATGTCAGTCTTCCTGAAATTATAATAAAAGAGTAATTCAACCAGGCTGAATAAAAAAAAATAGCCATTCATGTGAGCATTAAAATCTTCATTATTTTAGCCTTCTTTAAATTGCAAAAATTCTCCCAGGCTATGTTGCCTCAACTTTTTTAGCAAGTTCTGGAATTATTGCATCTATTTTCATGAAGATGTTGAATTGTTCCATCTCTTTTCTTGAAGACGTCAATTTGGACTTGTTCCCTCTGTTTTCATGAAGATATGGATTATGGACTTGTTCCCTCTGTTTTCATGAAGATATGGACTTGTTCCGTCTGTTTTCATGAAGATATGGACTTGTTCCGTCTGTTTTCATGAAGATATGGACTTGTTCTGTCTGTTTTCATGAAGATATGGACTTGTTCCGTCTGTTTTCATGAAGATATGGAATTGTTTGCTTTGTTTTCATGTAGACATGGAAGTGTTCCCCCTGTCTTCATAAAGACATTAGATTGTTTACTTTGTTTTTTTGAAGGGAATTATAGAAATGACATTGAATTGCAGCACTTTTTATGATAGAGACAAAGACATCCAGAATTTGCTATCCTGGAGACATGGAATAGCAGTCTTTAAATTTACTTTGTCTATTCATGTGTTTACTAACAATATTTCGTCAAGTATTTGTATATCGATTTGAGTACTAATTTAAAAAAAAAAAACCTTTTACAACCAAGTGTGTGATCCCTTAATTGTGTTTATGATAAGAAATTAAAAATCTTTGGTTTTCGTTTGGTAATATTATGATTCTTACAAAACATTGTCGATGTTGTTGCGAAATAATAACGAAGTTGTAGCAAATAATGGTCATGTTGTTGTTGCGAAACAATATCATGGTTAAATTAAATAATGGTCATGTTGTTGTATTGTATTAACATAAAAATGCTCTTTACTGAACTCCAATTGCAAATCATAAGCTTAGATCTTTATTTATTAAGATGCATAAAATGTCCTCTGTGGAATTTCAGACAATATCTTGAGGTTGATTGGTCCCCCACAGCTCCCTTTGAATTATTCAAAAGTACTGATATTATATTTAAGGCATATTCATATACTATAATGCACCAAACACTGTGGTGTTTGCACCTTGCATGGAATTATGCCAGTCAGCAGTGTTCCAAACTAGCGCTGCTTTAAACACACCTCATGTTTACTGTTTCTACTGGAAATAGCTTCAAGATCTTCATGCCATGAATCATGAGGCTAAGATATCAACTATTTGGTTCAACTATCATGTTCTATTACTGGTTTCATATTGTTATAATTACATTTGTATATTTGGAGACAACATTAAAATATAGGCCTTTATGTAACAGTAAATAATAGACTAGTGCTCAATTTGTTAAGGTATTCCAGATTCTGGAGTATTAATTAAGTTTTCTATATGTAAAAATCAATTGCTTAACTTATAAATGGTAAGTAATACTATTTGAGATTGCTCGTTTTATGACTTGTGGAATTATTCACAAAAATATTAATTTCATTCTGTAGTAACAACAACAACAACTTCACATCCAGGTAAATATTTATACACTGTATATTATTGCACAGTTACTTGAAGGAAATAAACACCTGCTTTGGTGTCATATGACTTGGAAATTGTTTAGTGACACTTAACCTAAAAATATTTATTTTTTCTTCAGATTTAACAATAAATTAACTGTGTAGGAGAATTATACGCGTTTAAGACAAAAATAAATGAGTATTAAAAATGTGCCAAGTATATTACCTGAAAGAGAAGAAAGAACAAGACCTGCAGAATTCATGCAAATAACATTAAAAAAATACAGGTCGTATGACATCAACGCCAGAGTTCATTCCCTTCCAGTTACTGTGCAATATGGTATAAAAAGGAAACATTCCCCCTGCGTCTCACATTGGTACATACACTCACACTTTTGCTATGAGTCTATGCATTTCTTTTGCTGAATGGTATCAACAAACATATGACTCATTCTGCAGCCAAGTAGGTGCCTAAATGGTTATTCTCTCAATGCATCAGGGACTAGTCTTAGGTGATATGGACATTTTATTGTATATTCATGTGTAATTAAAAGCAATTAAGGTAGCAGCCAAACAACTAAAGTTGTAAAACATAAAATGTGCTTATAAGAAAAAAACGGTATTATAAAGCTAATTATGCTTATATAACTTGTTACACAGCAACCATTAATTGTATATAGTAACCTTACACTGACATATAAAACAGTTGGTATTGTATATCAAAATATAATGCATGTCATATTGTTAAATTACCAAAATAAAATCTCTTTGTGTTAATTATTGAAGAGCTTAAGCAAAGAACTGATTCAGCAAGATTATTTTAATAAAACAGCAACACTTTTTATCTGCTGAAATGTGGTTCAGTTGAATGACAGTCCTTTTGCAATGTTGTGCTTTTGCTACAATAAGTCTTGATCCTGCCCGGTGTTTGATAACATTTATGTACTATTTTATATTCCTAACAAAACACAGGTTTTCCAGTGACTGTTTTATTCATGTAAATACATGGGCCATTTAACTAATATTTTATACTTCTATTTTAATATAATAATAAATTGAAACTACAGGGACAAGCCCAGTAGCCAACATTCTATGAAGACCCAGTATGTACATTATGTCCTGAGAGTGACAGTCTGGCTTTCTTTTATGACTAAAAAATATCAACTGTAACTTTTATTTAACATTACGGGATTCAGTTTTGTTACTAATGATAATTTTGATTCTTCTACAAAAGTTCACCTGAAATATATTAAAACTTGTATACAAGTGCTTGTATCAACAAGTTTATCCTGGGTGGATGTTTTTAGTCCTGTTATAGTAAATGAACAAATGCTTGCTCCTTGACAACTATTACTATAAATATTGTTGTTTTACCTAATTTGCTTTGCATGTACCCTACATAACTTGCATTGTATATTTTTGTCTGCCAGATAGTTTACCTTTTTCAGGAAAACATGTAGCTTGTTATTATGCCCACTGCAATCCAGTCCCTCTATTGTCACCTGAGAAAACCACATTACATATCAGTTTTATGTGGTTATAATGCTTATGTTTAATGTTTCTTTTTCTACCAACTTAGTCCTGTGACCAAAGAAATAATATGTAAGCTTTTTGGTACATAACATGGACTACTATTTACTTAAGTAAAGACTATTTTGTCAATGTACATGATTTGATAAAGTTGTCTATTTTTCATAGATAGCTCTGCTCTCTGTATATGGGCAAGGTAACTATGATTGACAGTTAAGGGTGCCATTTTCTGGGGAAGAGTGCCTCTTATGCCCCCTGCAAACCAATCCCTCTATTATCACCAGGAAACCACAATGTCATGACATATGAGTTTTATATTGTTAAAATGCTTATGTTTAAATTAATGTTTCTTTTGGAAACAACTTCAGTCCTAAAAATCTGGCCTGTGTGACCAGAGATAATGTAGAAACTTTTCAAAAGATTTGTTTCAAAACATGGACTGCTTTGGTGCTCTACCAACATAAATATTACTTTGGTTCCTGTTTGTATATTTTGAGAGAGCAGCTGGTACTTTATGCAGCAGTTACTGATCTGAGTACAGTAATATTAAATGACATTTAATGCTGTACATAATTATTTGTCTCATTTTAATGTATTCCACGTTTGTTTCATTTATTGAGTTTGCCATGTAAAATACAACTGTTTAGCTAATAAGAGGTAGGAATGACTATTAAGACCTAAGGTAAAAATGTTTTAATTTATGATTTAGTGAAATAGTTCATTGTGATTTACATTTCAATCATACAGAAAATACTACATGCAATAGTACAGGTAATTATATCCCCACTGTATAGCATAGTATAAATGAAGCTATCCCTCTGTTCAGTACAATAAATGCTCACACTTTTACTCATAGTGCGTATCCATATCAGTACCCCCTTCACGAAATCTTTTGCACATGACATACCTCCTTTCATCAGTAGAATGAACATTAACTGGATTGTTGTCCATCGCCGATTTGTTTTCAGCAGAAAATGACCGTTGCATGTGCAAAAAGGGTACCGTTTCAGTAGATTTCGCAAAGAGGGTATCGATATGGATATGCACCGTGTTACTACTACTTGCTAGATAGAGATGGGATCAATCATATGTAACTCAGACTAAATAAAAATATCAAGTGTATTTATTTACTCTATGGGTAACAATTTCAAAGAAAAGTAATAGCCAAATGTTTGAAAGTTAGAATAATTAATGAATTATTTTTTATTGACTAAAATGGCATTTTAATATACCGGGTAAATATCCCTTTGATATATACCACCGGAACCATTTTAGTATTATACATACATCAGACTTAAAGTATAGGCTTATGAAATAGTATTTATTTATTTTTTTAATAAAAAGCAACATAATGCATATTTAAATATATACAAATTTGAAGATTAACAATATCAGAAAAAGAGAGTATTTTTGTTTGTATTTTCTGCCCTCTTGCTTTGCAATTAAAATCTATCACTTTACAAAAATAAGATAGAAAAGAGGCTTTAGCAAAGATCATCTTCTCTTAGAAGGGATGAACCTTATCATGAACCTACATGCTATATTTATATAAAGGCTACACTAAGATACATGAACCCTGTACTTGGCAATTATCATCTGTGTACATCTATTTTATACAGTTAAACACCGCTATTCCGAACACCGTTTATCCGAAATTATCGCTATTTCGAAATTATTTTTCGGTCCTTATTTACTCCTTTGTTTAACTAAATTTTTAATCTTTAGTCCGAAATTGCTAGTCCAAAATTATCGCAGAATTAAAAGTTCCCATCCCGATTTGGTATTTCACACCTATTTATCAATTCTTATTTATCAATTCTTATTTCGAACTGGATCATGTCATAGTTTTTCACACCATACTTCGAATGCATTTGGGCATCGGATTGAGGTGACAATGGAGCACAATTAGCGCTTGTTAAAGAATGACATTGAGAACGCGTATGTTACAAACATCGATGTCAGAAAATGAGCGTTTCATTTGGGTGATGTAGTGTGTATATTATTGCTGATTAACACAACCTGAATATCATTCGAAAATGTCTATATCACCAGATTTGATTGGCGCATTGCTCACTCGACCCACTTCCGAACAATCCATACTATGTTCTGAATGCACACATCTGCTGTCATTTTGTTTTAAATGTTTTATGTTGTTTTAATAAAGAAGTAAAATAATGAATTATTTGTCATTTATTAAACAATAAATCAACAAATATTTTGTAAACGAAAGATCACTCAAACCGAACCCGAATGTATAGTATTTGTATCCAACATTGCAATCTTCAAGACTTAGTATTTCACGTCATCTATAATTCGCGAACGCTGTCATTTTCTGAAAATTGTTAATCCGAAATATTGTTATTCCGAAATAATTTTTTGGGTCCCTACGATTTCGGATTAACAATGTTCAACTGTATAATGTTCCCTGTTGCTATACCTATACCCAGGTTGTCATTGGACAAACTTCACTATTTTATATAATATTCCCTGTTGCTATAATACCTATACCCAGGTTGTCATTGGACAAACTTCACTATTTTATATAATGTTCCCTGTTGCTATAATACCTATACCCAGGTTGTCATTGGACAAACTTCACTATTTTATATAATATTCCCTGTTGCTATAATACTTATACCCAGGTTGTCATTGGACAAACTTCACTATTTTATATAATGTTCCCTGTTGCTATAATATCTATACCCAGGTTGTCATTGGACAAACTTCACTATTTTATATAATGTTCCCTGTTGCTATAATACCTATACCCAGGTTGTCATTGGACAAACTTCACTATTTAATATAATGTTCCCTGTTGCTATAATACCTATACCCAGGTTGTCATTGGACAAACTTCACTATTTTATATAATGTTCCCTGTTGCTATAATACCTATACCCAGGTTGTCATTGGACAAACTTCACTATTTTATGTAATGTTCATAGTTGCTATAATACCTATACCCAGGTTGTCATTGGACAAACTTCACTATTTTATATAATATTCCCTGTTGCTATAATACCTATACCCAGGTTGTCATTGGACAAACTTCACTATTTTATATAATGTTCATAGTTGCTATAATACCTATACCCAGGTTGTCATTGGACAAACTTCACTATTTTATATAATGTTCCCTGTTGCTATAATACCTATACCCAGGTTGTCATTGGACAAACTTCACTATTTTATATAATGTTCATAGTTGCTATAATACCTATACCCAGGTTGTCATTGGACAAACTTCACTATTTTATATAATATTCCCTGTTGCTATAATACCTATACCTAGGTTGTCATTGGACAAACTTCACTATTTTATATAATGTTCATAGTTGCTATAATACCTATACCCAGGTTGTCATTGGACAAACTTCACTATTTTATATAATGTTCATAGTTGCTATAATACCTATACCCAGGTTGTCATTGGACAAACTTCACTATTTTATATAATGTTCATAGTTGCTATAATACCTATACCCAGGTTGTCATTGGACAAACTTCACTATTTTATATAATGTTCCCTGTTGCTATAATACCTATACCCAGGTTGTCATTGGACAAACTTCACTATTTTATATAATGTTCATAGTTGCTATAATACCTATACCCAGGTTGTCATTGGACAAACTTCACTATTTTATATAATGTTCCCTGTTGCTATAATACCTATACCCAGGTTGTCATTGGACAAACTTCACTATTTTATATAATGTTCATAGTTGCTATAATACCTATACCCAGGTTGTCATTGGACAAACTTCACTATTTTATATAATGTTCCCTGTTGCTATAATACCTATACCCAGGTTGTCATTGGACAAACTTCACTATTTTATATAATGTTCCCTGTTGCTATAATACCTATACCCAGGTTGTCATTGGACAAACTTCACTATTTTATATAATGTTCATAGTTGCTATAATACCTATACCCAGGTTGTCATTGGACAAACTTCACTATTTTATATAATGTTCATAGTTGCTATAATACCTATATATCCAGGTTGTTCAAGGACAAACTTCATTTGTTCATAATAGTTTCATCTGCAGATATAGCATATTTTTCTTGAAGATTCTAGCACTTTTCCCAGCCCAAAGTTTTCTCTTGTTTTGAGGTTGAACTTTCAACAATGGTGCATCCTCGCCAGTTTGAATAATTCATAGTATTAAAATAATAATGCAAAATTCCTTTGAAACTGAAAATTCTTTTTAATATGAAAAAAAACATTATTCTTTTAGTTTAGTCATGTCCGTCTTTATCTTTTTACTTGTTTACTAAGAAATTTTTTAAGGTTATTAATTTTTTTGTACTTGTTGTATGATAAGTTCTTATAACACATTTCACTCAAGAAATTATATTGTGCACACAAGGAATAAAACTTAGAAAAAAAGGTATACTCAACAATTAGGTGATAAAATATAAATCAGCAGTATTCTTGTAGTGTTAACGTCATCCTAAGATTCTCCAAACTAACTGCTTTGCCAGGTAGTTTACACTTTCAAGAAATTATTTTAGCTCAGCTTAGTCAATGAGATGAGATGAAACAAATATGTAAAATCAAGAATTTTTGTTTATTATTAAGTTAACCTCACAAATTATATCAAACTGTTTAAACGCTTTAATCAACAAAGTTTGTCTAAACTGACCAATCATATATTATTTCTGAAATAGATATCATTACAAAAAGATATCAATCAATTGTATGATTATGTTAGGTAATAAAATGGTGCCATAAAAGTCTTTGTATGATGAGTTATTGTCAAATTGCCGAGGCCATGTTAATCTCTGAACAATTTGATGTTTGCCATAAAATTACACAGAAACTGTAAGATATTTTAACAACACTTGTTACCTCAACATGTGTAGCTGTTTATGCTGTGTAATTATATCAAATTTATAACATCTAATAGTATCAGTGTTGTTTACCAGTGCCGGCGGGGGGGGGGGGGGGGGGGGGGATATGGTTAAATTCAGGGGAATCAACAAATCAATCATTGTGTCGGAACATTCATTCCTGATTAAGGAATAATACAATTGCAAATGTTTTTTTGTGTTCATTTTCATGACTTGTTACTATGTATCTCCATTAATTTCATTATGTACATAACAGTTGTTATTTCATCAATTACAGAATGTTGATGGACATTTTGTATTTCGCATTTTTTCAGCTGGGCACAATTGTTTTTCACTAACCAGTATTTCATCAAGTAGTCATTCTCATACACCACAGTGATGATTCTTTGTGTACCACACTCTGGTTCAATCACCCTGATTCTGAGTGCAAACAGCGAAAATTTCAGCCAATCGGGAGGACTTAAGAGAGCGTGAACAATTAATTGTGTCAGCGTCAATATACCACCCTCCACAGTGTCACTCTCGAAAACATCCCCCCATGCCCAGCGCAACCTCGCCCCAGTATAGTCCCGTTTAACATTAAGTCTTATTGATCATAAAAACTAATTGCGTTATAAAACATCCAATATGAAATATGTGCTTCTTTTATTAATTGTTTAAGATAATATTCAGTAGCTTTATTTCAATATTTGATTATAAATTAGCAGCAAAACAATGTTTCGATGGTCAGTGCTAAATAGTAGGGATGCAAATGGATATTCGAATATTCGATCGAACGTTTGGTAATCGAATGTCAAAATCGTATTTGAATATTCGATGTGTTTTTTTTATTGAATAAATAAGATAATTAACCTTTTGCCTACATCGTTGTTGTTGTGTATACAATTCTTTGTCTTGCTTTTACAACCATTGGCCCCTAATGTCAAAGGCGTGAATGTGATGACAATACACTAAACTCGCGTCATATGTCAATTAGGGCATATGGTCATGCACTATAAACAGTCCCAGTAATTTAACAATAACTGGCTTTTGGACAAGTGACATCTCACAAGTTTCAAACATTTTCGGTGAAATGTAAATGACCAGATCAATTTAGGACATAGGAAATCGGCCTTGATACCAAATTGTTGTTTTGGCTTCCAATTAAGTTTTGCAATATATTTCAAATCGCCGTGACGATAATAATGCATTGTGCTACTTACATGTACGTGCCTCAAACTGTTTTCCGCGTTTCAATACATCGTTCATGCTTTGAAATGTAACTGTATGGTATAGCATTTTAGGATATATTGCCTGTATTGTTGTACAATAGATGGGTCAAAGTCCACATTTGTTTTCATTTTTATATTTTAATAGTTCCCGCAATGGTTTGTTTTATATACGCCCATCTTACGATGGCCGTATTATGGGAACACCCATGGCGGGCGGGCGGGCGGGCGGTGGGGCGGCTCCACAATGTTGTCCGCTCTCTAACTTGAACATTTCTCATCCAATTTCCACCAAACTTCATGAAAGTGTTTGTTGGTGAAATATTCAGGTCAAGTTCGATAACCAGCCAAATCGCTTTAGGCACTCCAGAGTTATGGCCCCCTGAATTTGTCAAAATTGGCCATTTTAGCTTTGTCCGCTCTCTAACTTGATCATTTCTCATCCAATTTCCACCAAACGTCATGAAGTGTTTGTTGGTGAAATATCTCGGTCAAGTTCAATAACCAGCCAAATCGCTTTAGGCACTCCAGTGTTATGGCCCCCTGAATTTATCAAAATTGTCCATTTTAGCTTTGTCCGCTCTCTAACTTGAACATTTCTCATCCAATTTCCACCAAACTTCATGAAAGTGTTTGTTGGTGAAATATCTAGGTCAAGTTAGATAACCAGCCTAATCGCTTTAGGCACTCCAGAGTTATGGCCCCCTGAATTTATCAAAATTGGCCATTTTAGCTTTGTCTACTCTCAAACTTGAACAGTTTTTATCCGAATTTCACCAAACTTGCTACTATAAATGTTTGTTGTTATATATTCTTGGCAAAGTTCTATAACCAGCCAGGCTCTTCAGGATTATGGCCCTTGAATTGGTCAAAATTTGCCATTTTTGCTTTGTCCACTGTCTAATTTGAACAGTTATCATCTGATCTTCACCAAACATGCTGAAAATATTTGTTGGTAAAATAAATCGGTCAAGTATGATAATCAGCCAAATGCCCCGAAGCACTTCAGGATTACTGCCCTTGCCATTTAAGCTTTGTCTACTCTCTAACTTGAACAATTCTCATCTGACCTTCACCAAACTTGCTGAAAATGTTTGTAGCTATAAAATCTTTACCAAGAATGTTTGCCGGTATAAATGCTTTGCCAAGTACACACTGATTGTCTCTTGGGTACGATTAAGGATGAATTTAGAATCCAAGAAATTATTGATGGGCGTATTTTGTGAGTGTCACTCTTGTTTCATAGTTATATTTAGTAAAGGTCAATCCCAGAAAGAGGCTGCTCTCCTACAGAAAACGCCTCTGTTATCTATTTACGTCCCTAAACCGTCGCTGGTCTGATTTCGCATTGTTTACTAAAAGGAATGAGTGGAATTGAAATTTTTTGATTTTTTTTTTACAAATGTTTTGCCTTTTGATGTTATGGGGAATTTCAGGGGCTTATTTAGGGAAGAATCAGGATCCGTCGCGTGTACCGGCTACGACAAAGAAGGTTATAAAGGCCCCAGCTATTGCTATAGGGAATAATAATAGTTAACTAGATCTTCTAAAATATTAGTTTTGGTTATCGAATATTCGATTGAAAGAATTACCAAATATTCGAATATCAATTTTGCCATTCGTTTGCATCCCTGCAGAGAACTGGTCCGGACCGGGAAATAGTATCGCCCATTGGTATTCTCTTTAATATGATGACGAGATAAAAGCCTTTTTACAATCAGATTTCTTGTAAACTTGTCATACTTAATTATCCTAATTTGCTGCTTATTTTGTGTTTGTATTTATCACAAGTTATAATACTTAAATAGACATTTTTACCCCAGATGTAAATGAACAAAGCTTGCTCTTTTACAACCGTAGAAATCAATGTTGTTGGTCTACCTATAATTTGCTTTGCATGTACCCACAAATTGACCCTTGCTTGCTAAATGTTAGTCTGCCAGATAATTTACCCCTTTCAGGATCAGCAGATCACTAAGTTTTGTATGGTGAGTTATAATGCACCGGTCAATTGTAACCACGGCCCCCCCCCCCCCCCCCCCCAGGTCCGGGGATAGCCGGGGAAATGGGCCGTGTTTTTACCTTTCAGGTGGCCCAGCAGTGCGGGGTGAATGCAGTGGTTTTGTCTTCGTGCAAAATATAGCGGGGAATGGGCCTGACCTAGGTTCCCTGGGTGCAGGGGCATTTAGCGGACATTTTACCAGCAGTTCGTCCCCGCAGGGCGGGATTTTTACCTGGGGTTGGCTAGACCGAAAGTTAAAGTCCCTGCTATTCTCTGGACCTGGGGGGGGGGGGGCAGTGGTTACGATTGACTGGTGCATAATGATTGCATGTTATCTGTAATGAAACCCTGTTTAAATTATCATTATTTTAACAGCATATTAAACACCCCAGAGACCAAACTTCGGCTGAGTGTGGTCAATTTGATTTTCAATGAAGACTTGATAATTATGTTTTAATCAAAAGCTATCTTAAAACTATGGTAGGTTATAAGGTCAAATTATTAAAATTCTTTTGATACAACTTCTTCAAGTTTTCTATTCCTGTATTATAGTTAAAGTTAAATTGGGAGTTACATGTTCTCACAGAAAATCACAAGGTCAAATGTAAGATAACCATGTTAAAAGATTCAAATGTGCAAAATAAAAACAGACTTTGACCTAATGAGGTGAAAAACAGTTTCCACTCAATAACTGAAGATAAAGAATTTCATGCTTGCTATGTGAGTTGTTCATGACTAGTAGATGACCCCATACAGTTGAGATCAGAAGGTCAATGTCATGGTTATATCTTCAGGTGAAAAACAATATTTTGGTGGTGACCTAAAGCTGAATAATTGTTTCGCTTAAAAACGAATACTTGATATGCTTGTTGATCATGACTTTTAAGTTGGTTATGAGACGTTGATGACCCCTCTCGATTTTTAAGTCAGTAGGTCAAAGTTGCAGTAACCTTCTAGTGATAAACAATTTAGGATCACTGATCTTATGCAGTTGATGATCACTATTGAATGCATACGCCAAGCCTCAAGGTCACTGTTTGTCTCTGGTACAAAAGTACAAATTTCAGGTCCATCATTGATTATTTCTCAGCTACGAACCCAGCTTCATTGTTTTCTGTCAATATTTTTTCGCAATGTGGCGAAGCTATAGAGCCATCTCAGGCGATTTAGATAGTATTTGATATCCTATGGAATTCGGGCAGAGCTAGGTTAATGAATTAGAAATTTTTATGCTTTCACAGCTTAACAATGACGATGTATTTATAATATAATGATAATGGATCTTCGTAGCAAAAGTGTGACAACTGTTTTCATGAGAAAAAGACGGAGAATGCGACGTCACTTTGATGTAATGAAGACAGCGAAGTCAATTAACACAGTCTGTTATCACCCCTGGTAGTTAAGGACATGGTATGACAAACACTGTTTGTGTATTACAAATTCTGTTTTTTACTGACCTAGCCATTTTGGACCAAAATAGAAAAAAAATAAAAAAATTCGGACCGATTTTTTAGCCATTTTCTGAAAATGCAATCGGTCTGGCAAAATCAAAGTCGTTTCACACTGGCAAATTGTCAGTTTTAAGAAGCCCTGAATGACATAATAGTGAGCAAGAAATAATCAAACAAAAGTTAATATGGAAGTTACTGCTGCCCATTTAATGAATTCAAGCAAGTGTCTAGAGTTGCATTCTTGTAGGCAGGAATTTCCCACCATCCAATCAAAATAGTTTGGTTGGGTGTGTTAGGAGTTGTTAAAACTATCTTAAAGGGTTTTATTTCAAGAAACTTCTTGGTGCTTTTTGCTATTTGCAGTATCATTGTACATATTAACCATGTTTTAATAAACAGTGAGGGATACTCAAGTTTTTGATTTTGACGAATAAGAACTACCAATAATCACATTGTGCTCGTGGATCCTACTAGACTTCCAAGTGGCATTAAAATGAATTTGGAAGTAAAATTATGTACTGACCTTTAAGAAGTCAACATTTTATATGCAGCACTGGGATGATTCTTGCATGTTATTTATCTGTTGATTCATTTCATTTGTATTGCAACTTATAACCTAGGCCACTGCCACAGTCAGTGCCTCAATGTGTCTACAGGCATGTTTATTCCATTTCCCATCACTTGAATTATTATATCCCTGACAAACAAAGTTTGAAGGGGGTGGTATCAGAGTCCTGTTGTTTGTCAGTTTGGTTGGTTTGTCATATGGAATTTTCCTTCTTGCAACATAGAACATAATGAGAGGAAGTGCAGTGTACAAGAACAGGAACTATATTATAGCTAATTAAAGAGTTATTGCTCTTTGTTACTTTTTCTTAACAGGAACATAACTTGAAACTACAGAATGGAATCTATTAAAACTAAATGCGATGGTAAAGCACAATTAGAGGAAATGCAGTGTACAAGAACCATAACTCTACAGAGTAATTGCCTTTTGTGTTCGTTTTTTGTTGTCAAACATTCATCCAGACGAATGTTGAAGACTATGGGACATGCTTTCATGCACCAGGCACCCAAATGCTATCATTCAACAAGGTGGCATATTGCTTAACTTAGTTAAAATGCAGCATGTTCTCTTTTTCATTTCAGTTTGCGACTGTAAGGTCCTGAAAATTGTGTGGTCAGTCCTCTTCATTGTCTTCAGTACTGGGTCAGGAGCCTGGATTTTGTATGTACTATTTGCAGGTAAATATAATTATTTTCTATATTATTTAATGATACTATAAAGTACAAATAAAAGTGTTTTCATTATACTTTTTATAAATGTATTTGTTTAAATTTGAATACACCTGGCATATATCTATGCCTGAGCACAAAGTGTTCATTGTCAGCTATTGTGACCAGCCTGAGTGTCCATTTTAAGGCATTGTCAACTTATCTGCAGTCTGAAACTTCCTTGTATTCACTGTAATTTTTTTTTTTTTAAACAGTTAATTCAACAAGACAGCCAAAGCTCAGTATTTACTTTTAATCATATATTGTCAAAAACAACTAGCTCTTAGATCTTATATATTGTATGTAGCATCAGGTTACTTCAGTTCCTGCCAATAGGTACAGGAATGGCCCCATGGACTTTAAGAGATGTCATAACTTTTTCTAATTGAAGTTTTTTAGCTCGATTTCGAAGAAGGCGGCTTGACTATTTGCCCCGGAGTCAGCGTTAGTGTCGCCGTCCAGTTAAAGTTTTAGGGCAAAGTGGCATTTTGACTTATACAACTCCAATATCCTTCATTCAATTCACTTCATACTTTACGCAGTTGTTTCAGGACATCACACAATGTGGTTACACAACTCCATATTATCCTTGATTTATCCTAAAGTGTTACCCCTGAACAAAAAAATGGTTGATATTGAATAACTTAAGCTATGGTCCACATATTGCAACCAAACTTGGTATATATGAAGAGTTTATAGAGACCTTTCATGGGATTGTGTTTCAGGCACCTGCAAGGGGCACTTGGCATGACCCCAACAACAATTAACTGTAAGAGACACAAACATAAACATTGAAAGGTCTTGAAATGAGCTTATTTCTCTGGTTAACCAGAATGTTTGTTTTGAGGGCAAGTTGTGATAGAGACCAAGGGCATATCATAGCCATTTAGAATCCTGTAATAATATACTATTGATCTTACCTTGCATATTTTCAGTTCCAAAAGCAAGGAAATGGCTAACAGAAAAGTTGTGTGCCCCAACCCACCTTTGCATGATTGGTTGGGTAGTTGTGAGTTTTTTGTACAGCATTTCTGCAGTGATCGCCTACAACCTCCTAGGTATGTGAGATATCTCTGTAAACTGTTAAGAAATTAGTCAAGTTATAAATGCTTATTAACAATTATTTTTCAGAAACTTGAGCATAATTTTATATCAAATATATATATATATATTGGGTTTGTAGAGTAAACTATTCCACGGTTAATGAGGGATTGGTTTGAAACTAAGTACAAATGATCACCATGAAAGGCTCTTGTGCCTAAAATACAAATACTCTGTTTTGACACAGATGTTAAAGAGTAGCATGCGCTTGAACTTGAATGTTTTTACTCTGTTTTGACACAGATGTTAAAGAGTAGCATGCACTTGAACTTGAATTTTTTTAGTCTGTCGACACAGATGTCAACCATTGAAATTAGACTTTTTGATGAAGAAGCCCTAATTCATATACTATAACTGTAAATGACGTGACGCAATGAGACAACGAAGTGCTCCGTAACTTGTAAACTGTACTTTTTGCAATGTTTGTTGTATACGTTCACTTCATAGTATATTGTTGAAACATTCAGGATTTGTTTATATTAGATACAATTGACAGCTGATTAAATTTTAAATGCATCCTATGAGTGGTAAGTTTTTTATGAATGCAGTCTCAAAACTTTCCGGACAACCCTCGTATAGCTTGGCATCAAATTTTAAACAAGCCCTGCTATATAAAATTTAGAATTTGAAAAAGCCCCGAAGACATTTAATGATTTTACCAGTGCAAGGCTTACGGGCTTGTGTTAATTTCGACCCCTGACATGTTAAAGAGTAGAATGCTCTTGAACTTGAATTTTTAAATTCACTTTAAGCTATAAGGGCATTTGTGGAGCTTTCTTATACTTTGTACACATGATCATCATCAATTGTACTAGCACTTTACATTTTTTTTGTCAGGTATAGCCAACAAGTTTAAGAATTTTGGCCCTTGAAATCAATTTTCACTTTGTGGATTCTCATCTAAACTATTAGAACTATTTCAGCTTGTCATTGTTCTAGCATTCATGATTTCATGCCATTTTAATATAATTCATTTTTCCTTTAATAGCAAAACTATTAGCAAAAAAAAAATCAAAACCCAACATTAACTCAAAAATCCATGAAATATATGATATTTCAACTTCTTGTATATGCATTGTAACATAAAAAAGGAAATATGCTAATATGTGTAACTATGTGAACATATTCCTAACTCAAATAAAATTGGAGCCATTGGTGTACTCACTGCAAATTGAAAAATGTTACAGTTTAAAAAATATGTTTGTTTTCTTCTGTTACAGTTTGCAAAGATGAATCGAGTGAAGCAGGTATGGTTTTGCAAAATTGTTTGTATAATGCTGTTATGCCTTTTATAAAAAATATTGTTATGAGTTACAGTTACTGTCTAAAATATAGCTCTCAAGAAAAGTGTGCAGTAACACTAGATGTTGAGCCTTCCACCATCAATATTCATAGAAATTCTGAAAAAGGTCCTTTCAACTTGAATACCTAGTTTTGACTATATATATATATATATATATATTTATATATACAATGGCTGTCATGTGAGGAATAATAAAACATATAAATGATTAAGCTTTCTCAATATTGCTTACAGAATTCACAATGGTATGTTTTTCAGATTGTTGGCCTGTTTACCTCATAATTGGAATTGTAGTTAAAGGTGGAGATGTGGCAGTATCTCTACTTGCACTACTTGCCTTTCTAAACGGTAAGCGAAAAGCTCTAGTGGTGTAGGTATCAAGAGGCCCGAGCTTCAAGTTGCCTACCAGTTTGAAAACAATACTGGTTTCTATTGAGAAAGGACTACAGAGTGAATAAGTAAATACAACATTTTACTGGAAACTTAAAACATTTTTTTTTCAATGAGTAACTGCAACAATAATTAGAAATGAATACAGCATGTTTTGACATTATTCTGTCACAGTCATAATGAAAGATATCTGAGTTTGTATTTAAACCTGATAATTAGTCTTTTTTCAATTTTATCGACAATTTTGCTTCTGTTTAAGATATAATTAATGTTTTATACATCTGAACCTTTAATTTAAACATTTGGCTTAAAATGTTTAGATGATGTGATAAATGGTGTCATATTTTTAATATAAATGTTAAAATCAATTTTATCTGTGCCTTCAGGTTGAAATAGAGACTTACTGAATAGAATAACATCAGTGGAGAAAATAGTTGTTGAGTGTACAAAGTTCTTTATTTATTGCAATTGAAAAAGTCAGAATTTGAAACATTATGTTTGTTGAAAAATGAATTCTTAAGGTATCCTATGTACAATGCAGAATAATGCTCGATTTGGATTCCTGGTGACCCCCATGTACATTTGGTATCATTTTAAAATATATTGCTTGCTGATTAATGAGTAAAATGTATGACTTAAAATATACTAGAGATAAATTATTGCAGTTTGAGTAGATTTTTTTAGGTTTTTTAGCTCGACTGAAACTGATGTTATAAGACCTATTTTACAATCTTTCAAAATTAAGAAAAGCATGTTTGTAATGTTGCTTTTTTAGCTATAATTTTAACATATTTATCTTTTCACTTTAAAATGATGCCAAAAAAAAGGGTTACTGTAGGTATCCGGAATTGAAATAATTGTACATATGAAACCCTACATATATCACATTTTTTAAATAATTTCATTGTGTTTTTTTTTAAATAGTCAAGATAATTTTGGTAAAATAATTGATAATTAATATAAGTTAACACTAAATACTATAACTATTATTCGTTTTGTTTAATCTTGTTAGTCTTTTTAATTTAACTATATGTTCTGAACAATTAAGCTAACAATCTGAGGTTGGAGGGGTTGGGGGATCATCATCTTTAAGTGTCATTTTGAGTGTTTTTTTCATACTGCATGTATATCTGCTTAATGCATTTAATCACAGACTATGCTTATCATGAGCAAATGGTGTATACATGTACTAACCCTGCAGAAAATGTTTCCTTGTCACTAAACACAAAGATCTTTGAAATTAAAAATCAACAGCAAGTTTTAGCTTGTCAATTCTTGTTAAATCAGTATATCTGTGTGCATGTAGCCTTCGTGTAAGTATTTAAATGGCATAAAACTTTAATTATTGAAAACTCATTTTAACATGAAGTATATTTACTGCGGCTTGATAATGTTTTAAATCATAGAAATTACCCTGGAAAAACAACTGTTGTTACCTTGTAGTGCTCCTGTTAAAAGTGTTGTTGTTGTTCGAAGGGAGGGGTGGGGGATACTATACAACAAAGATGCTTGCATTTTATTGCAGACCTTTGAGGAAGATTTTTAGAATAAGTGTTACTTCATGCCATTTGTAATTGTTAGATGTTTTTGGTCATACTGATTTATTTATTAGCACTGCTTTATTCCACCCTTGTGTAGTGTGAGTGTCAGTCTTCATTTATAAAATGAACTTTTTATGCTCATTTTTATTAATTGTAAATAGTTTAAAGGATCTGAAACTGTACCAGGAGTATTTGTATCTGGACACATGCATGCCCATTTATAGTCTAGACGTTATGCTTGACAGGTGTCTGTATTAAATTTATACCGAAAAGGTTTCATACTTGACCCGTTTTATAGTGTATTTATTAATGTGTAACATAAAAAGTCCACAAGCATTAATGATTAAATCTCTTGTTTTGACTTATAATTTACTCTCAAGGAAATAGGTTTTCTGTGTGCTTTTCAGTCTGCATGGTTCATTGTTTTACCTTGATAAAATATCTACTAAATATTTTCAAACCCTGTGCCACTTTCAGACCCCTTCCCGAAAGTTATTTACAATATTGGTGGTGTGTAACCTACTGATATCACTGAGTGGATTTTACTACATAAAAGCAGGTGTAAGCACTGTTTAGGTACCCACAAAAGACCCCTTTGTGCTTAACAGGCTTTCAAATGGGTCTTTCATTTCCTTCAGGTCAGGCTCATACTTTTTCTTGAAAAATTACATACTTTCCCTACTTATCTGAAAATAGTTAAAAAATAATAGTATGCTCAAAATGCCCTCAGAATCATAACCAGTAAGCTAACTTTAGTTTAGTTCAGCAAAACCCTTTTTAAACTCTGAACTACATCCACATCACAATCAGTGATTAGTTTCAGTAATAATTTAATTGTTTCAAAACAGTAAGTAAAGAGCCCTTAACCTATACCTATATTTTTGTTATTGGTCACTTGAAAGCCTGTCCATAAGGAGATATACTTACCGTAACACCACTTCATTAACACATACCCAGGCATGTATTTTGGCCAAATAGCATGTTAATATTTAACTTAAACTGCATGTTAAGCCCAAGATTACCAGGTACATGTGAACAAAAGTGGATGCTCTGAGCCATGGTGTGTTGCGATTATAAATTTTAATGAATTCTAAATGCATTTTTGATATTTCTAATACTACTGTTTGCAAATGAACATTGAATGATCTGACCAAAATCTGACAAGTGAACTTCACATCAAATACAACATGTATAGCCCAGTGCGCGAGTTCCTTTTAAGTAAGCATGACTTAATTATACTTAAAGGTGAAACACAAATCAAATGTGCAAAATCAGAACATTTTTGTGCATTAAAATTCCCAATTTTTACATCACTCTTAAGAATGTGCATACATTTACTTGATTGCTACAAGTATTAATATAATTATAATGCCTGTAGCTATAATAACAGCTTTGTCAGTATTGTCCTTTGCTTTACAAAACACTCAAAATGAACTTCTACATTATGTGAAATAACTTATTATTTGTCCCAATGGTACAACAATGTTGGTAATGATTATGTTGTATGTAAAGCATGGAACTTTCTAAAAACTTCATGGTTGCTTTTGACATTTCACAGAAACAAAAAAAAACATGTAGTATGTCACTTTTTCTCTTCTTGGAATATATACTATAAAGTTTTATGTTAAGGACTGTATTACAATCATTGTATCCTGTTGAAATGTGTGTTTTTATTATGTTAATGTCATGTCCAATGAATGTATGTCATGTTTAGTTCTTTTACCTTAATGACCATGTTGCAGTTAAGTTCTAAAAGTAAAAAAAACGTATAGAATTGTTGCCTGCTTTAATTTTTTAGCTTTAGCATTATATATATTGGTGTTATTCAAGATATGTAAGACTACTTGGCAAAATCGTTGAGTTTCATTGGGAGAAAATTATTCACCAAATAACTGGAGATAAAATGTCATTGTTTGAGAAAGAAGCATTTTATGTGGTTTGGCTGTGAACTCAGTAGAAAAACCTCTGTACTTAAAAGGTCATTAAAATTATCAGTTTCAAAACATTTTTGATAGCCTTTTCCAGACAATTTAATCCTTGGGTGTACCTGAATGTCTTGTGCTCAGTAATGTAAAGATAAGAACAGTTGGAAAGTGCTTTATTTTTATTGAAAGTTTGATATTCTTCTATGACTTGAGTGTGTTTATTTAAATCCCCCAACAAACCGAAGGTTTTGGGTGGGGGGAATTGTTTTGGTGTTGTCCATCATTCCGTCTTTGGGTCTGTCTGTCCGGCCCATATCTGAGAAGGAAATGCAAATATAATGTTTTAAACTTGGTCAGAATATTCCCTTTTATGAAATCTCATCCGCTTGTAAATGTGGGCACTCTTGGGATCAAACACTAGGTCAAATATTACAAAAATCTTTGGAACAAGCTGAAGGTATTATTTTTGGTGTAATTATATTTATCAAACATAATCAGAATTTTTTTTTTGATGAACTCTTGCACAAATTTAAAACTTGGTCACATGTAATCAGGTTACTATATATCTAAATTAGGTTACTAGTACAAATCTTAGGTTTATTGTCCGGAACTATATCATCAGAACCATCCCTTGTCAGGCATTAGTCAGATAAAGTTGGTCAGAATGTTCCCCTTGATCAATTCTCAACTGCTTTTAAAACTGTGTCACATGTGGTAAATAAAACTAGGTCAAAAGGTCAAATTTTAGAAATATCTTAGAAAAACACCAGAGACTGGTTCACTATCCCTGAATCTTAACCAGAATGTTTCCCTGTAACTCTTTAAAACTGGGTCACATCTGATGAAAAATTAGGTTTCTAGCTCAAATCTTAGATTTGTTTTGTCCGGAACCATACCATGGTAATAATTGGCCAGATTATGATCAATCTTAGATAGAATGTTAACCTTAACTAGGTCCCATGTGAAATCTTGGGAACATACTATAGACAAAATATATCTGGTCCAATATTTATAAAAACTTAATCAGAATGTTTTTCCTTCATAAAATCCTTCAGTAGTTTGAAACTGGATCATATGAGAAAGGAGAACACTAGGTCAGATATCTTAAAAAAAAAACATGTCAGGAACCAAATATTGGTATTGATTGGTCAGACTTTGTTCAAACTGTAGTAAGACTATAGAAGTTGTTCACATGGGGTCAAAAACTAGGTCATTAGGTCAAATCTTAGAGAAAACTTGGGAACAAACAGATGTAATCAAATATCTATCTGCTCTAATCTTAATGAAACTAAAATCAGAATATGTGCCTCAATAAAGTCTTGGAATAATTTGAAACTAGGTCACATTGGGTCAAAAACTAGGTCATTATGTAAAAATCTTAGAAAAATTAGACAACCTTGCGAACACTCTAGAGGCTTTATTTTTGCAAATCTAAAGCTATGTACGTACACCATATAATATTCTTTTATTTCAAACAGTTGCAATACAAACTCATATGGCATATCCAATGTTCATAAGAGTCCACCACTCTGCAGCCGTATTGCATGTTTTGGTTGGAATATTTCACCAACACTTGATTTCCATTCCATCGTATACTTTGCCTATAATCAGATGGGGATATCAATTCAAGGAATTTACTTGTTTATTATATAATCATGTTGTGAAACTGTTGTTATTATAAATGTGCCATATAATTTTTTAGTTTTACGAAATCCTTTCGATTTTCAGTGCTTTATAAATACGTACATTTACTTTTTTCCGGAAAATAAAATCTTATTTATTGAACAATCAAAATATATTTGAAAGAAAAAAAAAAAAATAATTCTTAAATAATCTTAATGAAATGACATTGGTTAATTACTTGATCTATTTTTGTACTATTATTAATTGATTTTCTTAATTGTTTTTGGCAAACAAATTCTTTTATCAATTTTACAAAAAGATTCATGTATAAAACTTTAAATTAAGATTGTTGTTTGAAATTAACTATTGGTGATTTGTTTGAAAAAAGCTATTTTATTTTTACTTTGAAAGTCTTTGTTCCTAAATATGGTGCCATTTTTGTGTATGTATTTAACATTATATAATTTATAATCTTTCAAAAGACTCAAGTCTGCCCAGGAAAGAAATTACATGGTTTTACAATATATGACTAAGATCAAATTGTAAGAGAAAAAAGATGACTTGCACAAATACCACTTCTTTAATTATGTGGTACTATTCTATGCATGATGAGCTATATCAAGTAAACTTGAAATAAATTAAAGCATTATCCTGGGCAGACTGTAGTTATGTTAGGAATATTAAGCTGAGGATTACTGGATATAAATTGTTTAGAATAATTACACAATGTACATGTACTGTATTTTAGCTTTTTTCTGTACTATATGTATGAAACTTAATGGCATCATCTTTGTCCTTTCTTGTAAACCTGGAAGTAAATTGTTTTAAAAAATATGACTTTGTTGTATATTGCTGGTTTCTGAAATATCTTTGCCTCAACAATGTTTGGCATTGACCTACAACCCTTGGCTTGTCATCGAGCATAAGAAATCTTAATTGTTTTTTGTTTCTTTAATTAAAATTCAAGAAGCTGATGATCTGCCAACAACAATGAGGATTCTAAGCCACCCTTAGTGTAGAAATCTTCAACAGTAATTACAAGACTTTGTATTCACAGAATTTTGATCTAGATCAGTATTGCCTTTATCATTCATGTTAAATTGTACAGACACCTGGTGTTTTGTTTTTTATTTAGATACAAGATCTATTAAACATTTGCTAATTATACCTTGTGTTAGACACCATGATCATGATAGTTGTTAACAAGTGGCATGATGACAAAGTTATTTCTTCAACTACTGGATAGTTGCACCATCTTCCTCAAGGTTTACTGCAGATGTATATGTAATTACTAACATAGAACTTTGGAAGGGCAAGAATTAATTGTGAGTATTACATGTTTTCATTTCTAAGCATGTTTTCATTAGTTTGATTACTAAGCAAGGTGTTGGCTGAAAACCAAAATGTAAGGAGGTTGTTACATTAACTGTTAACTTTAGTCAGAGTTTCTGAAATTATTTTAACAACCTAGCCTGATAAATATTGATGAGTTTAATCATGTGTCATGTACAGAAAAGTATGCAACAAGTCCTCATATCGAACCTTGGGCCCCTTGCTTGCAACCCAGAAGCTCTAACAACTGAGTGAGCCCCCCCCCCCCCCCCCCCCCTCCTCAAAAATACTGTTGACACATAGCAGTTTGTATTGTGATTTTCAACCTCTGAGCTGAAATTTACCCCCAAATTCCCAAACAAGATCAGCCATCGAAATTAACCTTTTGGATGAACAAGCCTGAACTCATATACTGCTACTTGGCATTAAAATTTTTAACAAGCCCTGCTGTATACAACCCATAATTCAAGCAAGCCCAGTGCAGGGCTTGTGGGCTAGTTCAAATTTTGACCACTGCTAGATGGTTATATATAACTATAATGGGCCTCTCCACAATTCTCAGTCTCACTCATTTGCACTGCGTTCCAGTCAAGGCTGCCCATAGGGCACTAAATGTCACAGTCACAGAAAAGTATGCGGTCAACCTGGGGCACCCTGCTTGCAAGAGAGATCCTATACCAGCTGAGCTAACAGCAACTCACACTCTCTGACTTGTACAGTGACAGTCAAATATTAGCTTATTGTTTAATTATTTTCTTTAATAGGTAGCTTTGTTTATGCTAAATTTTGCATGACTAGGTGTTGATGAAGGGGGTGCTGGAAGGAATCCTCCAGAAGGAAGGAACAACAAGTCGAAGGTCAGGAATGATCCGGCAAGCCATACAACACACAGATCAGAACCCCCTGTCTCAACCCAACACAAAGATGCAAAAGCTAAGGAAGCAATGGATAGCCAAAGGTAAAAAATGTTTGCTACCATATACAAAAAAAACTAATACGTATATAATGTGCTAAATGTGGTGTTTTCTTGCACCAGTCTTTCATTCGCTGTGTTGATGTGTCCTCACTATAGTTGATCTTGAAAGTCTTTGCACTGACTGCACTTTAATAGTAATAATACATTATAACATAGTAAAAATATGTTTGGACCTTACTTACCTCATCAACTGCATGTGTTATAAGTCCCTTAGTGGTTTCACCAAATGCTTGTTGTTTCAAAAAGAATGAAAAAAAAATGTTATATGGCAACAAACAACGTCTGTTTTGTCATCCCTACTGAAAAATGCTGGATCCTGGAAGCATGCAAGTTAAGTTTGTGAAACTTTGTATTTAGTGTGATATTTCACACAACTTTGCTTGAAGCCTTCTTTTGCTGGCCAAATATTGTGGTTGCATTATGGCAACAAAAGTTAGTGACAAGATTACACTTATAAAATATGAAAATCTATGGCAACCAATATCATGAAAATACCTCACTTAGTAAAAGAGTATTTGTTCATGGAACTGAACTGAACTGAAGTATGCAAAGAGAGAGTATAGGGAGCTTATTTGATGTTCTTTTCATTGTATATATGTGGTTGCAATGTTTATGAAAATAAGCAAAATACACCAAACACTTCATTATTATACTTTAGAACTTACTATGTCTCCTGTGAAAATGAATTTAAGCTTGCATTCAGATTATGTTTCATGACATTCGAATCATTTTCAAATGGCATTAAAATCAGTATGGGACTGCTGCAGGCATTGACACTAACTTTATTTTCAAAGGATCCTGAAGGAATCACACAAGTTAGTATCAAGTTCCCTTCCTGAAGTCAGGAGTCCCTTTGAGAATGTGATAGTATGGGCTTTTAAAGCCTTCTTTGCCTGTTTTACAGAGAATTCCACATGGCATGCCATAAGGGGTAAAAGGACTGTTAAATTCTTTTATAGTTTTTTTTTTTAATCTATTTTCTTTGTTATTGCTTCTTCGGACTTTCTAAGTAGCAATTGTGTGGTATTTTAAAAAAAAGCATGAAACAAACAAAGAAACATATAGTGACCTTTAAGGGACTAGGCACTAATGTGATGATACAATTTATACATTAAAAAAATTAGAAAGTTGTCAAAAACTTGCATAAAATTGACATCATTGTGTACAACACTTTGAAATGTTACTGATGTATCAAATCGTTTACAACACACATCATTTGCAGTTTTTGCACATTTTTCCAATTCGAAATTTACTATGGTTAATGTGTACCACATAAATCCCAGTAAGTTGGTACATTTATCTGTACTCATAAACAGATTTGATTTAAACTGGGAAACAATTATGTGCTACTTTAAACAGGGAAACACAGATGTCAAGACAGCAACATGGTTTTTGTGTTTACTATTTTAACCATTTAAAGTAATATGTACTATTACTATTGGCCTCCTACTAGCTCGCATTGACAAATCGAGGCTTTCCTGGTATTTGAGAAAATATTGTATTTGAAGATTTTTGGACCATCTGGTGTCTAGCCCCTTCAATATAAGCATTGGTGTGTTGAAGTGGTGTGAATGGTGTTTTGTTTTGTAGTACTGGGTCAGCAGTTTCCAAGAGTGCAATTAATCCTACTGTAGATAAAGACGCCACTGCTGAAGTGACACTTAGGTAATTCAAGTTCTTTATGTATACGTATACTAGGTTAATTTGTGTAAAAATGACCACCTGTGGGTAATATATGTAATATGTATGCCAATCAAATGTATAAGTCATTTAAACATAATTATAATGGACCTATACGTTTTATGATATTTCAGGCCACAGCCTTTGCCCCCAGTTGGACAGCAAGGACATGGAAGAGGCCTATCAGCTAATTTAGGGGATCAATATGATGACATGCCTCTGGTTAGTCAGAAGAATGTTCTCCCACCTCTAGGAGCTGTTGGTGAAGATGGAGAGGTGAAGAAAAGTAAGAAGAAGAAAAGTAAGAAGAAGCGTGAAGAGGACGATATTGTTTAGACAGACTAGAGCAGTTAGTTTGGGATTTTTTTTTTATCTAAGTCTGCATTCTGTGATATTATTCCATATCAATTGTAACTGTTTTGACTAAGAAAATGAAAAGATGTCTTATTAAAATTTAAAATTTCATTGTTTCATGCCATTGAACAATTGACAAAAGAATACAGCAATTACGGTATTCTGCTTCTAGGTCTTAAAGGAAGGAAAACCTTTTTACAAGACTCATGATTTGCTTATTGAGAAAAATACATCATTATTGTAATATTACTTTATACATAGTCTTAGTAGGCGAATTATTTGCCATTTGCAATTATGAAAAATATGCCTGTTGATCTACATTTTGCTCATTTAAGGTACATTCTTTTAATGGTTTTCAACTGGGCAAAATATGAATTGCCATTTAATATCACATTTGATGCATATTTGTTGTAATCTGAGATAAGATCTGTAATTGATATATCTCTTTGGCACAGCTATTACTGCAATTTAAATTATGTTTAAGTTACTACCAAAGATACTACTACAGATATCATTGAGGGAGCATTTTGTGAATTGAATGATAATCTAAATATAGCTACTTAACAGCAATTGTCAAAAAAACAAGGTCAAGTAAAGGCTAGTTATGTGTTTCACGCTTCACAATTTAAGTGCCAGTGTACAGAGGACTATATATAATGTGATATTTATGACAATCAATACTTGAACAAAAGCTATTATGTCACTTCTTCATGGACCATATCAAACTGGCAGTTTATTTATACATATAAAACCTCTCCTACCTACATCATAAGTACAAAACATGAAATATTAAGTCATTATGTAGAATGCTTATGTCTGTTGGCGTGATTGTGTGGAATTCCCCGATTTGTTACATAACAGCCAGTTATTGATTCTAAGCTACTGATGTAATACCTGCAATATTCCCCTACAGAATGTCTGATAAGGTTGCTATTGGCAGAAGGAAGAGATTATTGGAAAAATCATTGTGAATATTACTTTTGTTGTCATCTGGTTGTGAGTTTGGTATCCAAGTGTATAATATATCATCAAGTATTTATTTCCTATACAGACATCAGTGTATTTGATATCATGTTGATGTATATCAAGAGCATAATAATCATTTAAATAATTCTATAGTATGATAATGCCTCACGTCATTTCTTTTGTTTGTACATGTAATGTTATTTGTCATTCAGATCTATCTATATTTTTAGCTAGTCCAGTAATTGTCTAGCCTTGGGGTTGTTGTCGGCGGAAGCATCAGTCTGTTGTTCTGCAAATTGTTCAAGCTATTCAAATGAAACTTGGTACACATGTCGCCCCAAGACATTATACAGCAAGGCTCAGAACTCTGGTTTTAGTAATTGTTGAGCTATGCCCCTTTTTGATTAAAAAAAAACAATATACCAGTGTTTGCGGTCTCTCTGCAGAGCGGTTGTTAAACATTGATCAGTCTGAAATGTTCCTGTATCCGTCCACATGATCTAAGAGTTATGTATGCGCATTTCTTGCTGTGCTTTAAGTATTACTAAGTTATAGTTTTTTTTAGATTTTATATGCTAACATTTTATTTATGAATGATACAATCATGTACATATTTCGATGTTTTGTGCCATACCTATGCTTAAGTCCTCGAGTTATGTATCAAGTCCTGTTTCATATTTCAAATTATTTTGAAATCACATTATGTGCACTTTACTTATGTGACTATTTAGACTCGTTGTGATTTATGATGATGATCTATTGCTTTACTTGCATCTAACCAAGAATTCCAGCAAACATGTTTTCATAAACACTTTGTTAATTCACAGATGTATCTACATTTCTATGATTGTGTTGCTAAATGTTGCTGTTTTGTTAAAATGTTAAATTATACAAAAACATTTGTATAGATACGGATTCCTATAACCAAGAAAATTGAGGAAAATAATGCCAGATAAAAATATATTAGTATAAAAAGTATGTATATATACTAGAGTATCTTTTTACATTGTACAACAATGATTAGTGTTTTTCAATTTATGAATGTGCTGTTTTAGTCCAGAAAACATGTGCTTATTGAGTGCCATAGTTATGTATAACAAATTGTGTAATATAATATCATGTGTGTAAGTTGACAGTTGACAGTTTAAGTTTGTTATTCGTGTTAAAGTTTATTATTCACTATATATGTTTTGAATGTTTTAAAGGCCTTAATGTTGGTTTATAGCTCTTTGAAGGGAACCAAAACACACTTTAAGAAAGCTGTAATAATTTTGATATAAACCACTGCCCTTCACTTAAAAATGTTTTACAACATGTTAGGTATATCGTATATCACTTATAAAGTTGAATATTTTGTAAACAGCTGTGGTGAGCAAAAATAATAATCTTCAAATGCGATAAAAGCATTGTAGTAACCCTTTTTCTACCCATCATAATTTTGTTTCATCAATAAGTGGTAAAATATATGACCATATATAGTTAAACAAATTGTCTATATGAATATGTTTGTTATTTCAATATTGTTGTAGGGAACCAAGAATAGCTTGTAATTATGTGCCTTATAAATTGCTTACCATTGAACTATTTTTTCTTAAAAGGTATTTAAGGTATTCAAAAAGCGACCTAGATATCATTGAGGAAGTATAAATAAGGTTGAATTGGGGAAGAAAATATATGTGCTCTTTATCAGACTTACCTATTTGATATGTCATACGATATGCCACTGAATAATGTTTACCTAAATAATTGAATGGCACTTGACGGCAATTGAAATATTATCAGCTTGCCGAAACCTTATGTATCTAAGAGCCATAAATATTTACCCAGTGTCTTGACGATATGAAAAAAAGCAATGTTAACCCTTTAAAATAGAAAATATGTTAAGCGTAGCCATGTAATGAATGACACTTTTAAGGTAACAATTGAAACCAATTGCAGTGTAATAAACATTGATTATAATCTTTGTAAGACTTTCAAATGATATAATTATGGTAACCAATGATCATATGATTCGGAAGTTTTATCAAACATTAAGTCACAATTTAAGTGTATAACTCGATAATAAGCGTACAATTTGTACTTGACAAAAGGGCAATGTCCAATTTTTATAATGCTGTCCTATCTGGTATAAACATGCATGTTTTATAATTAACAAAATATATGTGAAGTTGTGCATGGGTTAAACAGAATGCCCTATTGTTTTGTAAATTGTAAGTGAAAGAGAAAGAACGAGATATCAGTATACTTGGTTAAGTTGCCCGATTTATTTCACTCAGGAAGTAATATGATATGCGAACAATTTGTAGTAAATATCACAGTCATTGTGAACTATTGAAATTCAATAGCTTGTAGGAATGTTATGGGGATTTCCCCTTGATAAAAAGAGCCAATAAGAAAAGCTCATTCTGTGTGAATAATTTATACCCCATGCTTTGCCAGGTTTATATTCAGCAGGTTTAATGCATCTTTAAAGTTTTATATTAATGTTCAATGTTTGAATACATTATCAAAAGACATGATGAATCAAGTTTCTATATAGCTATTCCTTCTGACCCTAATACCAAATATGTACTTATGTTTGTACGTTGTTTTTTTTGCTGTCTCCAATCTATCAAATGTATGATTCATATTCATGGTGTGCTGTAATTAGAGCCTTTCACTTCGTTTAAGTGTATAGTTCCTGATCTGAAATGTTTTATTAATCAAAATAGCCTTTTTTGTTATGAAACAAGGGTTGTGTTGAGTGCTACTATGATTGTTTTCATTGTGCCATAGTTACGTGAATCTGTGTCATTGCTAAATGTATTTGTTTATTGCCTTGAGAAAGTACGTGCTCAGAGACATAGAAACATGAAGACATCTTGAATAGGGTTTAATTTGATTTAAAGATCAGAATCGACATGCTTTAATATAAAATTATAATATTCACATGTGTATATATATGCATTTAGTATCTAGTTAATTAATTATCTGATTTATGACCTTATGATCTAATTGCCTGGTCTTCTGTTCAACCAATCATTGTTAAATTTTAACTCACGAGGTTTACATTTTTGCACTTTAAAGTGTGCACATCGCATAAGTATCTAAATATCAAGGTGTTAAATTACTTGTATGTTTTTGAGTAATTGGTTTGAATATTTGCAGTGCAGTTAGCCGTTTTAAAATCATTCCTATAAACATTACATTGTTTGTATGTGCATTAAATGCTTTTGTATTCTGTGTTATTGTTATGAATGATTCTTGAATAAAAGTTATCTTTATCTTTTGATTTGTACTTTTTTTAAAGTAACATGTTACTTTATAATACCATAACTGCAATGCATCGTCCTTTTGTATTTTCACTGACGACCATGGCAAATCAGAAGTTGAATCAAAATTATTTAAAATGCGATATACAGGGTCAATGTTAATATATGAAAACTACAGAACGGTCCAGTAGTCGATAGTTGGAATACGAACCCCATTAATGGCACAGGGTCAACACAATGACATAGAACTGAAAAACAATCACAAACCAGAAATTTAGAACAACAAAAAACTCTAAAATCAACACACTGTATGCATAAAACTTGAGGTGATTAGCAAGGATTATTAGGTACCGCCTTTGAAGGGTCTGTAACTCTGTTGAACATAAATTTACAAGGGGTTTAAATTAGTTTGTGTGCACAACCTCACTCTTTAATATCCCAACATTCCTGAATAAAGTAAAAATGTAAATTTATGGTAACTCTTATCAAAGTATGTATGAACTTGAGGAAACTTGAGAATAAAACAATGAATAATAAAACTAAAAAAGTAAACCCCAAGTACTCATATGATTACATTTATTGTTGTGTTAAAGAGTGAGAGTGTGCCTGCTTGAATCATCTTTATGATAGCCACATTGTCTTAAAGTTGATAAGTAATAGCTTTTAAAATGGGGTTTATGCTCCTGGGCTGGTCTTGTCCCGAAGGTTAGTTTTGGCTAAGTTTGTATAAAAATTACTTGTCACGTCTGGGCGTCTATAGCTATTACCAATACAAAAGATCACCCGAGAAAAACATATGCATGTATAGCAATACATACATTAAGAATACAACCTACGTTTTCAGCCTATGAAATTGCAGATCATTAAGAATTTCAACTTACGCGTGTAAACTTAAAAGGTTCAACCCACTGCCACTCATACAATACACAATCCATACGTCAGATTTTGCTTGGACAATGTATCAGCCAATGAGGTTGTATTTTAAGTCAGTTAGATAACCTGAATTAAAATCTTAATGATTAAGAAGGGCTTGTTCGCTACGCAATCTGCCCATTCTTAATCATGAAGATTTTAATTCATGTCATCTAACTAATACATAATGATGCTCTTTGCAATGAAAACTGTCAGCAACAAAATTGCCTCCCAAAGTTATTTCATGTAGACACTTCCATTGAAAAGGTATTTGTGTTACTAAGTAATTACTTCAAGTGTGTCGTCTTGTAGTGATTTTTTTGTCTTTGTCTCATGACACCCATGTCCGCCGTTTGTTAACACACCATGATGTCCAGCTTTAATATGCTTGGAATAAACTACGTAAACAATATAAACATGTACATATAATGAGGGTACAAGACGTTTCTTTCACACAGTAAATACCATGCACATGCACCATCCAATTCTCTATCAATACATACATGTATGTTGAAACGATCAGTGTAATACAAGTTCACTGGACCACGATTTCACTGGGAATTCAAGCTAGTTGATCTGCGCATAACCTCGCAAAATTAAAACAAGAGGGCCCTAAAGGCCCTGTATCGCTCACCTGATCCAATTCAAGTGTGAAATAAGTGTTTTCAGGGCGAGGGCAATTGTAACAGGGGGTTAGATCCTTCCTAGTGACCAAGTTTTATTTTAATATCATGGATGATCTTTTTTAATATCACAGATGACCCAGTTGCAAACCTTACCTTGCTGTAATAAGTACATTCTGACCAGGTTTCATAGCTATAGATAAAGTAGAAAATATGGCCTCAACAGTGTTTTACCAATGTTTTCTATGATTTGACTTCGTGACCTAGGTTTTGAACTCAGGTTATCCAGTTTCAAACTTGACATAGACTTCATAAACGCAAACATTCTGACATAGTTTCATGGTGATCAAAGAGAGAATGTAACCTCTACAGTGTTTACAAAGTTTTTCTATGATTTGACCTAGTGGCCTGGTTTTTGACCTCTGATTACCCAGTTTTAAACTCTACCTAAAGATCATCAAGAATAACATTTTGATCAAGTTCCATGAACATACGGTCATAAATGTGGCCTCTAGAGTGTTAACATGCTTTTCCTATTATTTGACCTGGTGACCTAGTTTTGGACCGCACATGACCCAGATTCGAACTTGACCTAGAGGTAATGAATATAAACATTCAGACTAAGTTTCATGAACATACAGTCATAAATGTGACCTCTAGAGTGCTAACAAGCTTTTCCTATGATTTGACCTCATGACATAGTTTTTGACCGCACTTGACCCAGATTTAAACTTGACTTAGAGATTATCAATATAAACATTCTGACCAACTTTCATGAAGATACAGTCATAAAATGTGACCTCTAGGGTGTTAACAAGCTTTTACTTCAATTTGACCTGGTGACCTAGTTTTTGACCGCACATGGCCCAGATTCGAACTTGACCTAGAGATTATTAATATTAAAATTCTGACCAAGTTTCCTGAAGATACAGTCATAAATGTGACCTCTATAGTGTTAACAAGCTTTTCCATTAATTTGACCTGGTGACCTAGTTTTTAACCCCAGATGACACAATATCGAACTCGTTAAAGATTTTATTGATGGTAACGTTCTGACCAAGTTTCATTAAGAATGTGCCTTAAATTGTGACCTCTAGAGTGTTAACAGTCAAATTGTTGACGACGACGGACACTGGGCGATCACAATAGCTCACCTTGAGCACTCCGTGCTCAGGTGAGCTAAAAATCTAGGTCTCATTAGTCATCATGAACTTGAAAACAATAAAGAAAGAAGTAAAACTTAATATAATATTAACTGATTAAAGTTAAGTTTTTTCATCCATAAAAAGGTAACGAAACGCAATTTATGTGCTGTATTATAAGGTTTATTGTAGGTCGTCAATATATATGACCAGCAGGAATCGAGTTCTTGAGAAGATTCTGTTAGACCATAATGATCAACTTTGAAATAAGTAAGCTAGTTTGTTTGCGGCTAGCAAGCTAATAAAACATTATAAAATCAATATTTCACAACAAAATAGTACATAATCGAAAATAAAATAACCGTTCATTCTACTTTCATTTCACTAACTAGTAAGTTTCCCTTTTTATCAATACAGTCAGCAATTTGTCAGCATGGCCCCCATGTGTTTTCATGGTAATTCAGGGGGTCGGAGGCCTTCGCGACGGCCTCAAGCTCTTAAACTATTGCATGTGTTTACTATGGAACGCCGGGGCTCAATGCTTCTTGCGAAATGCGTTATGCAAATGCTATATATAGACCAATAGTTTCATTTTCGACCAATCGAATGGCCGGGTACGGAATTACGGAAGCTCGTGCTATGTGAAATCTAAATATAGTAACACCTCCTGAATAACGGATTTCCTTCGCATCTCGCATTTCGCATGAAGCATTTTAAAAGCATTTAGCATCTCGCATTTTGCACAAAAATCATTTCCCAAAAAGCATTTCGCATATGGCATAACACAATCAAATTGAATCGGACGAAATATTGTGCACGTTCCGAACTGCTCCCGGACCAATTATGTTTCGTAAGAGTCCAATGTGGCCAAATAGATGTTCGATACAACCACGGTAAATCGAGATCTATTTTTGTGTGTGGAGCAAATCATAACCTTAAAAGCTATCTACAATGATGGAATGATATAAATAATTTATACATATACTTGGAAAATTTTAGGGGGGCGCGCGCCGGGTCCGCCCCCCCCCCCCGGAACCGCCTATGGTCTCAACGGAAGTTATTATATATACAAAAAACACACAATCAGGTCCTAACAATGTGTATACTATCTTATCGCTTTACTCATTGTGTTTACCCTTGAAAGATAATCTGTCTTACTTTACTGGATAAATCGTTCAGACGGCCGATAAAATAAACTCTCAAAGGGTTCAGTATAATTTGAGTAAAAAAAGAATTTATAACAATGATATAATTATGAAGGGTTTAACCAAAACTATAACTGGTGTGTAGCGGAGAGGTTAAATTGGCCAAAAAGCTAAATTTAGAGCTACTATTATATTGGAGTCTTTCAAAGTGATACTGGTCAATGTTATACATTCGTTAGGTTCATCTTAATTAAACGAAATGGCGTAGATCTATATGGAGTAAGTATCGAAGTTACAGTATTCTCAAGCGGTGTCAAAACGCACAGGTCTAGCTTTGGTGGTTTGTAACCTGAGAAGTTTGGCGGTCTTATACCTGAAACATCACCCGACATTAAATGTAGGCCATATATGTTAATATCTTCTTGTTTCATTCATGTGAACTTCCCCCTCCTTTTTCGGCAATGACCTTTTTGTTATCCGGATACGGGTAGATTGCGCATATTTGGACCAGGAAGTGATCTTCAGTTTTATACAGTTTTGTGGACAGACGACACTTTGAGTTTGAAGGGGTCGGCTCAAACAGTTTGTGAATAATTTTAGATGACGGTTTCTGTATAAACGTATGATTCTTAGTAAAATAAAACACACAAAAAGCATCATTATAGATATGGTGAGGCATTGACAGTTTCCAAAAGAGACTTGACTGTCGCAATGTTTAATTACGGTTCTTTGGAAAATAATGTTTTGAGACGGTCCGTATTGTCAATCTAAAGACTACCATTTTAAAATCGCTACAAAGGTTAAATAAAGCTATGTTTTATTTTTAAATTTAAATGACACGAATCTTGAATTTATCAAAGCACTAGTATATACGGAGACCGATATAAAACGAAAATAGTGTTTTTCTGTTAATTAGTTAATTAGAGGAGGGCATTAGTAGGCCCTATTTTAGGTAACCGTTCAACAGTTACAAGTGTTTATTATGGAGGCTAGTGTTGATTTTTTAAATGGTGCGTTAACCAGTATGTAAAGCTATAAATAGAAATTAGAACTATGTAGTGAATAAAACTGTTTGATCTTTAATATTATACGATTTTCATTTTTCCCGCTCTCACAGGTTATGCTCCACCATTAGACTTACCATTAGGTACGGGGTGGGAAACAAATATCTTCCATTCGTAGTCATGCACATACATTGTTAATGTACCACATGCGGAAAGGACATATGCTGCGCTCACTATTTAAAGATTTAATGTTTTAGCATTGCGGTCTATGGGGCATGAAATCATTTGGTAATATATGGTCATACATAAATGAATCGCAATTCTGAAGTATGCATTATTTATATTAACACTATTTATTTGCATAATTTCTGTGGAATAATCCAACTAATATGTTGAAAAGGTCTGAAAGTAGTAAAAAAATCGGCTGTTTCCACAGCAGCGGCTACCACGGCTTCACTTGTTTTACCGATGACCTCGATCAAAAACGGCATTTGCCCAATTACAAAGGTCGTTTTTGTATTCCAAAGTTTTTTTTCGAAGATATGTTTGCGTTCAGCGAAATATAATGCAATTGAACAGGAAATGAACAGATATACGTTTATCTAAGGAAGACCAGTAGGAGTGTAAATAACTGAATATAACTGCATGAAGTCAAACATCAGGAATTGTATAACAATTGGTAAACCCAGTTTTACGGTGTAGCAATATTGGGTCCTGATTTTATTCAAACAAATTGTGTAATGAACATGACTGAAAACTCTGTGCCTTTAATAGAATTTAAATTTTGTTTTGATCTGAAGATAAGACACAATTAAAACACGTCAACAACACGTCTGCACTTATAATACCTGAAACTCTTCCTGAAACAAATAGTGCCTGCTATTTATTTATAACATAGACTAACCAAAACTCTTCCTGAAGCATTGTGCCTACTTATAATCATATCATGAAATATATCACCTAATAAAATGATGTCAATGGCTCTTAAGTATTCAAGTCACATCCTTGTATTTGCATCTTTAAAATGATTTGTCATGTGAAAAGGAAGCTCTCACAACCAGGACGTTTACTGAAAACCCCCCACTCCTATCTCAAGTATGCAATAACAATAACATCTTAAATCAGGTATATGACCTGTCAACATTCAAGTAGCACTTTAAATGGGGATGTAAAGATATAAAACCACCTAAATGTTCACTTAAACTCAAATTTTAAATTAGGGGTCAGTTCAAACGTGTTAGTGAAAATAAAAAACAAAATTTTATCAAATTATTCCATAGTTATACGATTTGTTACAAAATCATTTGACATAATAAAAAAGGTTTTCATTTGCGTTTATAATGCACCAAGTCATTTTATTTGGAGTCAATAAACAAGAAAGTTGGTCTCAGCTATTTCGTAATGGTCCCCGGTTACGAATTCTTCTTCCTGATCGATGCTTGATCATGTACACACACCCAGCGTGATCGATGGACGGGAAAGAACTCAAACTACGTGGATCTGAAAATCTGTTTGAATTGATGTCCCCTAGCAAAAGTTGTAATCGTGAACTTGATTGTGCTTCCGAAAAGGTAATCATTATCCCAGATGACCGTCCGTCACATATGATTCCCCCTAGAGTCACTCTTGGGATATTGATTTTTCATGGCAACATATTCACAACTTCGAGGTGGTATTTTGAGTGAAAGTATCGGCTCGCTTAAGGTCAATGCCACACGCCATGGCTTAAAGGGTCAAGGGCCATTTTTGTGTGCGATCCAGAACTCATCATCTGATCAATTGACCCCGAACTTGTTTGTTACAACCACATCGGTAAAACGTGCAGAGCATCGTATTTTTCCACCATATTCGTTCCTTCAAGGCCACGCGTAGTCTTAAAGTGGGCAAATGTGGATAGCCGCTTGTCCGCTCCTGAAAACATAAAATAGATAAAGAATTTTCAGTTGTTCAAAACACAATGACGACGCATGAACCAGCATTGTAGCTGTCCTAGATGACATGTTTCATGTCCGTTCCAGGTTTTGACGTTAGACCGGGTGGGGTGACATTTAGGGGCGTAGGTTTTTGACTTGTGCCTCTCTCTCAGAACCGAAATATATTAGGCTTGGCAAGGGTTTTAGGGCTATTTCCCCCTTCAAGATTTTAACAATTTCTTGTCTGAAATGGTGCATTTTGGGCCTGTTTATTACTTTTGTTCTCCTAATGAAATAAAAAAAGTAAACTTGGACGATTTTAGAGGGTAGGTAGGTCGCGCCGGATGCGACCTTCTCTTGTTTCGCTATATATGGACACATTAAGCACAGTACACTTATACACAACTAACACATGTATATAGTACAACAAGCTCTTGCAAAATACAATAGTTATCTGAATTAATACCTTTAGTGCTAGTGTAATCACAAATAGTTTAGGGTTCGCGCAACACAAAAGTGATGGATAGGTCGACAATCATATAACATTTCAGATTTATTTTTTTATTTGGTATTAAGATGCATTCGTTTACAAGTGTAACAAATACATCCTTTGCAACAAGTTTTTGTGTATTAGTTGAGAAAATTTAACGAAGGAATATTGTAAATATGAATAGTAATTTCCGTCAGTACGAATATGTGCTGTTTCAAAAAATTCCAGGGTATCAATTCAACAAGTCTTGTGTTTTTGCGTCCTTTAAGCCTTCACATGATCAAATTGTATTCCATAAAATGTGCTTACCTCTTAAAACAACTACACATGTATGAAAGGACACATATTTTATGTTTTTAAATACTGAAACTTAAAATGACATAAACTTTGACTTTTTAAAACAAGTCTTTTTTTATAACACACTGGCAGTTCCTGAACATAGACACTAGATGTGAGCAATTGACACTATTACCATAATACATGTGGTAATAACGTTTCTGTAGCACTGAAAGAAAGGCATAACAGGCGTGTTTGGTAAATGGTTAAAAAAATGGTATTATGCAAGCATACATGCATCGTATTACTAAAAGTATTGAAAGGCAAGCTAACACCATTCTCGTTCACCAGAGTTACGTACCTTTCACCTGAGTGATTTTATCACGATCGAACCTCTGGTGCATGAGAATGGCTAACACAAAAAGCAACTAAAGCAATATACACAGGTTTTTATGTAAAATAAATCTTAACAAGGTATTAACATACAAAATACAAAAGGCTTCGGGCCAAACACACTCCACCTGAAAAAGACTTTGAAAAAATACACTCTTAATTGGGATTCTGGTGGAAAAAAAGTATCGATGGATACATTTATTGTATGCTTTCCGGTTTAATGGAGATTAATTAGTGAACTCACAGTAAAAATTCACTGTTTTAACCAGTGAAATAACGTTTAGGTTTTTTTAGCCTTTATTTCAAATCAAACGTCATTGCGCATAGTGCTGGGACACACATTCAACGAGATAATTCTCGAAATGACGTTACATTCGCATAAAATTTGGTGCGCTGGTATGTTTCTATGCAAAAATAAGTTTATTTGGCAAAAACTTGTAAGATGTAAAGAACGATAATTCTGCCTGAGAGTTTTTGAGTACCGCTTATAACCGCATATTAAACTGGATTTTCTTGTCAACGGTGTACGCATTTGAGGTAATTTTTCGTTGGGTCCGTAGATAAAATCGAAGACGTCCGGCGGCAAATTCGGATAACAACAGTACATGACTTTCTCTCATTATTCAGCTGTATCTCGATAGTCCACTCTTATAATTATGTTCTTTGCACATTTTATTTCACTGCTTGGCTACCATTATTTAATACAGATATTTATGAACCTGTGGTACCTGTGAGCGAGTGACATATCGAGGAAACAACGGCGACAACTTCAATTTCAGTTTACATGCAACTTAATCAAGATAAAATAAAAGACGCAACATAATCAAGATCATATATAAAAATAAAACGTTTTTATCTTGTAGTTGTTGCTTTATTACATGCAGGTCATGGAAGTATAGCAATCCTCTGATTAAGGGTGCACTTGGTGTCGATGGGGCTCAAACTCATGATCCGGAACACACTGTGTTCAGATGCTCTAACTGATTGTGATAATCGAGCAGTGGGTTCTTAACACATTCAAAATATACTCAACCCTGTTGTTTTTTACGCCAGACTCGGTGAATTTAATCTGGTAGGAAAAGTGCTTGTACATTAGGACCTATGTGACCGCCTGAACACAAGCATGGTGCTCTTACCGATTAAGCTAACAGAGCAGCTGTTTCTTACTCATACAAGGTGTCAGTTATAATGATTGAATAGCAAACTACTGGTATGGCTCTTTAGGCTTTTGAAAAAAATGCTTAATTATTTTGAATAAAATCATTGTAGATTTCTTTATTGTTTAGCAGTCTTATGAACCAGTCAATTGTAACCTTGGCCACCCATATCCAGGGATAGACTGGGAAATGGCCGTGTTTTTACCTTTCAGGTGGCCCCAAAGTGCGGGGTGAATGCGGTGGTTTTTGTCTTTGGCAAAATATAGCGGGAAAGGGGCCTTTCCTTAGGTCCCTTGGTAGTGAGGGCATTAGTTGGGGAATTTACCATCAGTTCATCACCGCAGGGCGGGATTTTAGCCGGGGTTGGCTGGACCAAAAGTCAAATTCCCCGCACTACTATTTTTTTCAGGAATAAGTTGGGTATTCAAAACATTTTATATGTTATTATTTATTTATATGAAACTTAAATGTTTGTCTGTCTTATATCAGGTTTCATTTAAGCTAACTTTTAGCTGCTTGTTTACTAGATTGGAAATGCCAGAAGTGTATATTTTCCCCAACTTGGAGCTGTAAAATTAGTTCAACTTGGCAAAAACTAGACAGAGAGTTATAAAAAGAAATTGGCACTTTGTTAATAAATTTGAAAAAAAACACCCTACAGCTTTATCAGATATGTTTATTTATTTGTTAAATTTGCTGTGATTTCTTGACTTTTTTCCCAATTTCTAACATCTTCATGTGAAAATTCCCAATAATGGCAATTTGAATGGCATGAGTCATCTTCTTATATAATGAAATGAAGCCCAATATAAATACATGGACATCTGAGATTTGATAACCTTTAGATAATAATTATAATAGTAGTTAAATTACAAGTTATATATAAATCATAAAACAGTTTACATAATTTATAAGTATTCATATTTGCTTTCAGAACCAAGATGAACAGAGAAAGTGAGTTAGCGAGGCAGTTGCAAGAATGGACGACACAATAAATGAACTTCAACTTACAGTCGTCCCACTCAGCAGCATTTATCCAGTGAAGTTGAGAGTATGTTCCATTTGCTGTTATGATGTTTATAATAGTTAATGTAGTGTTATTTTAGGAATCAAAATTAAGATTTCTCCAAACTCATTATATAATCGAGAATATGTTCAAGCACCTGCTTGATTACTGCTTTAATGTTGACATAATCAATGTCATTTATGTTATTCTCCAAAGTTGTGCATTCAAATTTGTTTCCTGGGTATTGTGCATTTTTTATTTTCTGTATCTTCTTACAATGAAGTGCAACCAATTACAAAATAAAAACTGGCCACTACGTAGTACGATTCACTTTAACTGCAGCAAAAGGCGGACGAATATTATGCTATTGTTACTAATGTCAGCGAACAAAGAATAAGGATATTTTCACAAGTTTTTCACAAAGATGTTATGATAGTACTGTACAGATTCTTTCAACATAAAAATGCAAAAATGAGTTAGTGCAGTGTCATATACCCGGTACTTTGTCATTTTGTTGAAAAGAATTTTTGTTCTTTCAATTTCTTTCATTGCCAAATTCAGAAGGGTAAATTTCTCTGCTTTTCAGGCCTTGTAAAGGACCAGGATCCGCAATATGGCAATGTGTGACACAACATGTAACATCCACAGACTGAGAGTACATTATTACAGCCTGCATATGGACGCTGGTACTAAAAAAAGGACGATTTTATGATGGCAACATTTCTTTTTTATCTGTGTTGCTGAAATTTAGTTTTTTTACATTTACAAATCATCAAAACTCACACAGCAACTGACAGATACTAATTTGAACAGCAATTTGTAAATCCATGCCTAAAATAATTCAATTTTTAATAGCGTTTTGGCACAATAGAACATTTTCAGTCGCATTTTAACATACAGTTGAACCTCATTGGCTCAAACTCCCAGGGACCTGTAAAGATACTTCAAGCCTTCAAAATTTTGAGCCAAGTGGGAAGTTTAACGTTCAGTGTAAAGAATTAGGTCCTTTTCATAGAGTTTGAGCCCACAAGGAGTTCGAGCCAAGCGCATTTGAGCCAAGAGGGTTCGACTGTATTCATTTACCTAAGAGTTTGATATGATCTTATGAAGATGTATTATTATTGGAACAGGCATTTTGTTTAAATTTCACTCAACATAAATTCTTCAATGTTAGTGATCATATAGAAGTTAAATGAGTTCACTTTAAGTCAGTGATATTTTAACCTTGAAATTGGAACCAATTTAAGATTTTAGAGTCTATATCAAAAATATGTATGGCTTAGTACCTAAAAACTGTCTCACTTTTGATGATCATTATAGGTGATATTAAGACAGGCAAACATCAATGCAGACATTGAAGATGGAGCTGTTAATCAAATGCATGCAGGATGGATAGACTAGTCGCATGATTACCCTGGACAATTTTTTTGTGTAGGCTTGGATTCAATATACTATTTTATCAAACACAGTAGTAAACTAATTAGGGTGATCGTAATTTGACTTGAGAGTCAAGTCAAATTGAGCTAATATATACATATTTAAATTTGTACACTAGCATCTGACACCATTTACTTGTTGTTGAACTTTCGAAAAACGTTAAGACACAAGAATGAAGATAAAGCTGTTCATGTTTGCAATGAAACACATTTAAAGAGTTATATTTGCACTTTACATGTTTTTATTTCTTTTCATTTTTTCAGAACAGTTGAGACAGTAAATGGCAACCTGGCATTGTGTCCTCATAGAGACTATGCACACTGAAAATAGTTAAAGTTAAGGTAAAATTTCTTTTATGCCACATATTTTTTTATAAGTAAAAAAAGCTGCATATTGATATTTTTAGCATCAAAGATAATAATTGTGAATGTACCAAGCAACATTAGAAAAATAGGTTTTGGTACTTTCTGGCATTCACCCACCCCATACATGCCATATCCCTTCGGTGGGGGAAAAATCCCAGCGATTTTTTTTATCTTTTTGGGGGGGGAATTTTACAACAGACAATGATGACAAATAGTGAAACCACAGTCTGTGAGCGAAACTGAATGTAAACAGACAACTCCATGTGAAAGAAATTGACCATGAATTACAATGAATATTTATGTTTATTTTTGATAAACGCCTTAAGGAAATTTAATTGCAGGCTTTTACAAGAAGTGATTACAGTAATTTTGAAAGGTTATCATGGCAATAAATATATGTGAATTCATTTTTTTTGTCCTTGCGTCTTATTATTTTGATATTTTGCCCACTTAGACCTGCTAAAGGATTTTCCTTGAACTCTATTAAAATCCCCCTGAATTTTCAGCCTTTCTGAACAAACCCCTGGAATGGTCTCCAGAAATATGGCATGTATGTGACCCCATGAATTATTCTACTCAAAATGTGCAAAGGGTCACCAGTGATCGAAATTAGCACAAGCACACAAGCCCTGCACTTGTAAAATGCTTTACTGACTTGCTCAAATGCTTGATTTTATATAGTAGGGTTTGTTAAAAGTTTTTGATGCCAAAATCTAGTGTAAGGATCAGGTTTATTCATTTTAAAGTGTGATTTCAGGACTGCGTCAACTGAGTGTCCATATAGGATCTTACATGAGTTTGTAATGCATAAAAAATAAAACAAGTGTAGTGAAAGTTATTAAGTGAGCGTTGTCTTAATAAATTACCTACCTCCAGCTGAAAGATGCACGCACCAGATGGTAAGAATGTCATATATGTGAACAGAGTCTTGAAGGGTCTTTTGATATATTTTTTTCACTCAAACTGTATAAATTTGCACTATTGCTTTAATATTTAATGGTTACGTAAAAAATATCCAGCATTTTAGGCATGTTTGACAAATATATGTTACTTTTTTGCTTGTTTCTCTCAAGCTATGAAAAATAAATACATTGTACTGGTAGTTTAATTGGCTTTTGTGACACATACCCAACCCGTTTGCAATCATTCAGCACTTTTACTGCATAACACAGTGGATACAAGTCCTGTAGAGTATGAATATAACTTAATGAAAGTACTATGCAAAGAATCATTGCTACACCGTAGTGCAAGAGCTCAAGTACTGTATATTAAGTAAGCAGTTATTGAGTTTTTGCATTAAGTTGACCAAATGTGATTTATAATAACACAAATTATCAGCAATAACAACAAATAATGAAACCTAAACCTAGGCAAAATTTGAACCAGCACAATTGCCTTTTGAACTCTCCATTTTGGCCAGCTGTCAGTTCTTAATGAGAACCCTGTTAAATGTTGCCTGAATGTTTGTTTTTTAACATTAGGGTAGATGGTTAATAAGTTTATCAAGGAAAATGTATGCAGTCTGTGAACTTACAAGCCCTATAATGGTAAATTGTTTTCTGGGCTTGCTCATAATCTGGATTTTTAATATGTTGAGCTGTTTTTTTTTTACTTTTTTATCTTTAGCACTTCTGTAAAATTTGATGAGGAATCAGGGATGTTGCATTTAAGTCTACATTTGCTGACTGTTTGTTGATACACTTGTAGTTCCTCGGGCATTTAATCGTTTTGACTGCATCTGTATGCAGTGATCAAAATTGTCAAACATCTTTGTCGTATGCACATTGCTTGCTTCATGTGGAAGACAACCATTACATATTTTCATATATACTGATAAGCACTAGTGTAATATAATTAAGTTGAATTTGTTTTTGCCTGTATATTAAGCACTAAACTTTATACCAAAAAATAACAAAAAAGTTTCATTTCTACCATCGAATGTGGCGTATGATAAATTAATCTTACATTCATCGCCATTTAATACAAAATTTTATGAAACTTGTTATCGAAAAGCTCAACAAAGGATCACATTATAACTTTCCTAAACTGGTTTCATATTTGTTTGTATTAAATGGTAAATCATGTGTAAGATATGCCCTTTTATATGTTATGTATTGCAGAAATGATATCAGTCTCAAGTTGTTGAATTCTCTACTCTATACTTTATTTATTCTTGTTTGACTTTACAGAGTGAAGGTACCATCAGGTTTTCAACAGCAAGCGCCATAAGGTCACCCTCCCTGACTGCGTTACGGTTTGTGTGAAATCTACTGATGCCCTGGCACAGTATCTGAAATATGTGCGGTGTCTCCACAACAGATCTGATGGTGTGGTGCATTGAAAATATCATAGCAGTGTAACTGGTAAACAGAGGTGATATCATATTGTGCTTGCTATTCTGCATGTTATATAATAGAGGGTATCTGTTTGTTCCAGTGTAAGAATGGCATATATATCACTGAGTGAGCACCTAAAGCTACCGGCTTATTTCCCAAGTGGCTACAAAAATAGCAGAATCATAACAATAAATCTAACAGGCAAAATAGTGTCAAAATTGCCACTTATGTTGGTAACTGTAATATTGTGTTTACGGGTTTAAGTATGATGGTGGTGAAGTCAGGGATCTGGCCAGACAGCCATCCTTGTACAAGAGTGTACATCAGTTGTCATCTAACATTGGTAACTGTAATATTGTGTTTACAGGTTCAAGTATGATGGTGGAGAAGTGAGGGATCTGGCCAAAAAGCCGTCCGTTTACAAGAATGTACATCTGGTATTGCAGGTATCTGTCAAAAAAGTATTTAAGTTATAGATACTTAATAGAATTTTGACATTCCTACATGAATGTACAAGAAATTTTACAATGTACAAACAAGATTTGTCTCTAAATACTGGTAAAGTTTTGTAAGTTCAGACAAAGCATAGGCATCAGACAAAATAAAAGCATTTGCACAATACTGATTTTTTATTGTCACTAGTCAATTAACAATTGTAGACACATTTTCACCAAGATCTGGTGTGTAGTTTTAAAACAAAGCAAAGATATAAACATGCAGAGCCACCATTAAAAATTTGAAACTGGATGTAAGAAATCCTTACCGTCAAATTTTGGAAGTTCTTCTCTGAAAGCAAAGGTTCAGTTTCATTGACGCTGAGAGTTTTTTACTCTATTTCCAAACTACTGTTTTAGGTTTAAATGATTTGCAAAAACAATATGCCAACTTCAAAGTTTTGTAATCAAATATGTCATTTTACTTCCATGGTTATCAAAACTGTGGCCTCGAAAGTAAGATCTTGATCCCTTGTCTTCACTCTTGGAATGGAATATCTTTATAGGGAAGATTTTTTTTACTTTCAAGCCTTCGACCTTGGAAATTTGAGGTCATTTTGAGGGGGAAAATATAAGCTATAATTCTGAACTACCCTTATAATGGAAGCCCTCAACATGTCACCTTGAACTTGAGAACAAACGTCATAAAACGGGAGATTTATGTCCCAACATGCATGCTGTCGAGGAAATGAAGTAAACATGAGTACACTTATTAATATGAAGACAATATTAGTTGGGAATCAAGGTTTTGAATTTACACAACTCTTTTTTTTTTAAATATTTCTTTCTATAGTCATTACCAAATTAACAATGTATGGAGATATTACAGTGGTAACATAAAAGATATTTTAAAAGAATTTACATTTTAGGCAAGGGAGACAAATCTATCATGAAAGAAGATAAACTGCGTGTCTCAGTGACTCTCCTTTAATGATAGTATTTTTAGTGTTATAATATTATCATTATTATAAACATGGTTTTCCAAGTTATTCACCCCCCACATTGGCAAAGGGAGGCCAGTCATGTTAGTGATTGACATTATGTGTTGATTTCAATTCAGACTGTCATTAAGAATGGCACTGTACTGCTTGGACTGCCAGGGGAAAAAGACTCTCCTTCTCCAACTGCTTGATGTGAAGTTAAAATTGTGTCGAACACTTAACAAAAATAGAAAATTGTACTTTATTTATATTCACTTCAGATATTTGGACAACTGAAGGCCAGATTGGATGGCATATGTTAAAGCCAGCTGTATGCCCGCAAGGAACAGTAAAACGTACACTTTCCAGCCATCCTGTGACACTTGATCAACCAGACGGCTTCCACATCTATCCAGTGGGCATGTGAGTTGACACTACGGTGGCCGCTCAACCATGACACAATTGATCAATCACAGCTAGAGTTCAGCCGATGTTCACGAAACAGAGAAAGGGTAAAACCTTTGCAAATCTTGGAATTGTTTGAAGATTTTTATGGCGGAGAGTAAATATTACAGCTGCACTCTCACAGATTGAACGTTTTGACAACTTTTTTTATTTTTTGTCATTGAACAAGCCATTTTTTGCGAAAATCCATGGGAACCAGTTAAATAAGACTGTTGACAAAAAGTCAGATTGCAGATTTTTATATTTCAGTTCAAAAATTGATCTTTTATGCATTTTTCTTAAACCGTTAGTAACGGTTTAGGCCATAAAACCTTAATTTTCGAAAGGAAATATGAAAATCTACGATCTGCTTTTTTGCCACCAATCTTATATTATTGGTTTGCAGATATTTACGCAAAAATATGCTCTTTCCAAGACAAAAAGTAAAATTGTTGTAAAAATGGTAAATCTGTGAGATTGCAGCTTTAATATACAATAATTTAATAGAATAAAACTTGTCCTGCCTGTCACTAACACTATAGCAAAACACATGGGCCATTCTTTGTGAAAACCTGTTGACACTAATATAACTGAGCATCTAGAATTTGATAGAGAACTATTGTGTGTTTCACATGTAATACAGATTGACATTGGAGAAAATGACTTCAGTTAAATGGCTTTGTTCTTTTCCGAACCAAATCACAAATGACTAACATAATTGCTATGTAGCATTACTAATACTTTTTTTTACATTGATGTTTTTAGCCGGATTTTTCATTGAAAAATTACGGATAATAGAATGGCGAAAACAGGGCGGGCGGGCGAAAACAGGGCGGGCGGGCGGGCTAAAACAATTCTGCGTTAAACTTTTCATTTTATGAGATAAAATCAAGAGTTTTTATCCCATGGTTATCAAACTTGGTCAGACTATCAGCATGGTTTCTTGAATATATATGAATATGGGTCATCTCGGGTCAAAAACTATGTCACTAGTTCAAATCTTTAGAATAAATATTTCACAGTAATAAATTCAACAATTTCTATCAAATCTTGATGAAACATGGTAAGAATGCTTTTCTGCATTATATCTCGCATATTTTTTAATATGGGTCAACTTGGGACAAAATCTAGGTCACTAGGTCAAATCCTAGGAAAAATATTTCCACGTCACAAATTCAACATTTTTTTCATATCTTGATGAAACTTGGTCAGAATATTTGTCTGCATAATATCTTGAAAGTTCTTTAATATGGGTCATCCCCAGTCAAAATCTAGGTCACAAGGTCAAATCTTAGAAGAAAGAATTCCACAGTCATAAAAATTCATTACCAGGTAATTCTTGTCAAATCTTTATGAAACTTGGTCAGAATATTTGTCTACATGTTGTCTTAAACATTTGTGAATATGGGTCACCTTAGATCATAAACTAGGTCACTAGGTCAAATATTTTCCCAATGCCATAAAAAATGAAATCTTAGATGATAAAGTAGGTCATCTAGGGTCAAAAACTAGGTCTCTGGGACAGATCTTGTTAGAAAAGCTGATGTATTTACAAAATGTTCATTTTTCCTCATACAAATGGAGTAGTTTCTGTTGATGATTGATCAGGTTATTTGTATGAACGATATCTCCGATAAGTATAAATATGGGTCTTTTTGGTTAGAATTACTATTTCACTAGCTCAAATCGTAGGTTTGCAAAATTGCATCGTCAAATAAGAAATCCGGTGTTGCCGCATTGGCTTCTTGTTTGTTATGTAATTCATGCAATGTCATTAACATGGTACAATTCTTGGTTTTGTCCATAACAGTTAAACTGTAAGTCCTAGAGATTAAAATCAAATGTCAGTTATGTTTTCAGTTGGCACAATTTATGAATGTGTACCATTAAGCCCTTTAAAGCGTCAGTTTTTGGCTTGGACATTTGAAAATCACAAAGCACAATCTATAGTAATATTATGAACACTCCCTTTAATATAATGGAAACAGTTTTATATTCATAATATTTAGGTCTGTTAAATAGTAAATGAATACTTTACAGGAATGGTCTACTTTAGAGGTCACGTTGCTTACCATTTTAAGCAAACACCACAGAAAGGTACTGACACGGAGACAATTGCTGATGTAATAAGCTACACGAGCAGTGCCTACAGTACAGGTATATATATATATAACTTTCTGCTGAAGAATTCTAATATCTTAGAATAGCTGAGATAGGACAAAAGATCATTCAACTAAGAACTTATCACACTGTTCCACTCTTTACTGAATATCAAGTCTTACGTACAAGACATAATAATGGAACTGTGAACGTGATGAGACTTTGGTCATATAAATTGGCTCTGTGACTTTTTGACATTATCTGTCATTACACGTGACTTAACATGTGACTTTACACGTGACTTAACATATGATTTTAAGTGTAACTTTACATATGACTTTACATATGATTTTACATGTTACTTTACAGATGACTTTACATTTGACTTTACATGTGACTACATATGACACTACATGTGACACTACATATGACTTTACATGTGATTTAAAGTGACTAGACACCAGATGGTCCCAAAATCGACAAATACAGTATTTCCTCAAAACAAGCCTAGAATTGTTAATGTGAGCTAGAATGAGGCTGTTTATAGATCATTTTACATGATTAAAAGATAAATGCAACAATCATGTCATAGTCTCAGCTGAATTTACCTGTTTAAATATATGGTTTCCCAGATTAAAAAAGATGGATGAACCTTGTTTAAGATTGGATGAATTTTGTTTTATCATAAAGTGCCTTAGTTTGTAAAATAGTTAATGTGTATTTCCTTCATGAATTTCATTGATAAAAAAGAAAACCAGACCAATGTGAATGATATATATGATAAAAATTAAGGATGCAAACAAATATTCGATCAAACTTTTGGTATTCGAATGTCAAATTTGGTGTAATAGTATACTACAACTTGTAGATATATTTTGGTATTCGAATATTCGTTTGTAAGAATTACTGAATATTCGAATATCAATTTTACCATTCGTTTGCATCCCTAATAAAAATGCTACAACATATCCATGACTTCATTCCATATGACAGAACGGAAGAGTATCTAGAAACTGTTGTGATACGGTAACAGAATAAAAGCTATTATCAGCAATTGAATCAATGTGTAACAAAGTTACCTTTACTAACCTTGTCATAAATAATGTTTAGGAAGATTGGTTTATATATGAAGTAATATGCTCATGTATGGTCAAGGAATATGTTATCTTTTTGGAAATTGTCATCCCATTGTTATATCTATTTTTTAGTGTGCAGGATAGTCCTTGAATATTGATGAGTTTTGCAAAAAATAAGTGAACCACACTTTTGATTTTCAAGGAAGAAGACTATGATGAAAAGCATTCTCTTTGGTGGCGCTGAACTGACATGTGGAAAAATATGAGAGCACAGATGGCCAGACAGGATGGGGACATACCAGAAGAGAGGTTAGAGAGCGTTCAGTGCTGTATTGAGGACTTCCAGGAGAAAATGTATTTCCTTCAGGAACTATTTGTTTATTAAAAAAATCCTTTAAAATGGTCAATCCTATTGTAAAATATTATATATGATGCTGTCGGACTATATTACATTTCAAGGACATTTGTGAAATAGCATAGCAAGAATGAACACCTTGTTCTTTCCCTCAACTAAGACGATTTAAACATTGAATATCTTATCTGCTCACATTGACAAAATGATTCAAAAAAATGTTAAACTATTGCTGAATATTAGTTTTAATAATGTGCATTTGCAATCACCATGTACAGACAAACAACACTACTGAATAACTTTGCTTTTATACAGGTCATCATGGAAGCATAGTGTCAATCAACACTGTGTATGTATACACAACAGAAATCGCATTCATTAATACATTACAGATTAGTAAATCTCACTGGAGGCTGTTGGAAGAACCCAGAATGTGACTAATGGAATGATTCAACACACATGTAAAAGTGATGATGAAGAAAGTGTGGTCAAGTCATTCTGTGAGCATGGTTGATAAAACAGGGAATACTATCACATTGACCAAGTTCACTCAAAACCAAGGAAAAGAACTCCAAGTTACACTTCAACTATTTTAGGCTTAAACTAATTTAGACCTTTGGATGCACAAAAGCTGCATATAAAGCTGCATATATGTTACAGAACCCCTTAAGAAAATTTAATTGAATAAGATACCTATTGAAACAAGTTATTATATTGACAAAAAAGAAAGAAACTAAAGAAAATGCCATCTTTTTTATATCTTAGAAGTAAAAAACAAGTGTTGCTGGGTTTCATTCAAGATGCACTCTTGCTCCCAAATAAGATTTACCATAATTAATAGTATTGTTTTAATGTTCCAAAAAGGAGAAATTAATGTGAACAACAATGGTTCTTATGAAGGAAACTGAGTTTAATTTGAAAGAAATAAGCATAAAACACAGTATATCTACCTTATGAGACTATAGTAGACCACAGTAAATCTTTTATCATTCACCAATCATTTAATATTTTTTGTGCTTCCTGCTATTAAATAGACGGTTACAATCTTGCTATCAGTAATTAATATTTTCAATAAATGCATTATTGAGTGAAGTAGTTAAAGGTTTATCAGTCAAAATTGATGTTTGTTATATATGTGTATGTATTGATTTTGAATAAGAGTGTCATTTTAATTGTTTGAATTGTCACTTTTTTCAAGATATTAGAAGTAACCATTCATCACATTATTTTGTAATTTACCAAGGCTCTTACACCTTAAACAACTCATGAATGGTAATGATCAATTAAAATCCATTGGAACTCTGCCTCTTTTGTACAACAAAATTTATTCATTCATTCTCATTCATGTACAATCAACAAATATTCTATGTAATAATGTTTTACTGGTTTTATACACACTATTTGGTGACGTTCATACCATTATTGCTAATGAGAACCTTAAAATTATACCATACTTTTGCATAAAGTCTAACTAAAACATTTAAATGACATAGGCAGTAGTTTACAGGGCTTCCATTAAGAATTTGAAACTGAAAGTATGAACTTCCTGACCATCAATATTGGAAGTTTTACATTGAAATTTGGAAGTTACAGTTTCCCTTAATACAATTTTTTCCAGTATTTTTAAATAGTATGTTAAAAATCAAATAATTTGAAATTATATCTTCCAGATTCACAGATTAATGTTATAATAATTCATTTTACTTCAAGACTGATTGAATGTGTGACCATATAAGTAATATTGACACAAGGTTTTGATATTTTGAACTTCCAATCGTTTGGCTTTGGAAGTTTTCTTCAAAATTATGGAAGTTTTTGTACTTCCAAGAAATTAGGTTTGGAAGTTTTAACCCATTTTTAGGGAGTAGTATACTTCCAAACTTCCTTTAAAGGAAGCCCTGAGTTTATATATTTATTGATAAGATGGTTACAAAAACATGTTGTTAATGATGTATTTGGGATATTGTTTACTTAATACACCTGTAAGTCAAAGTCACACTATGTCACACTAGTTTTTCCTTAGACGTCATACTGTGTTTTAAACTTTGCATATGTTAGACTGTAATTAAAACATTTATAAATAGTCTTTCAATAATAACTGTGTCTACAACTGCATAACAAAGTATATTTGTATTTTAATTCCAAAATTGTAATTTTCATGTCATTATTACATGTTCTCACTACATTAGCTCATACATGTTTTATATATTGAATTGTGGCCGATTATGTAGCCGGTTTGTTTATCTTTCTTTTATTACAAGGGCATAACATCATTTTTATAACTTGCGCTCTTATATTGAAACAAAGGCACACATGCAGTTAACATGCAGTAGAGAGTAAATTATTCTTGTTTTTCACATCCTTGAGAGTAATATATATATGCATTTTGAATTATTAAATTACTCTTTTTGTCAGAAAATATGACAATATGATGGTGTTCAAAAGGCTGTATTGTATGGTCAATACAAGTTACTACCAGTATACTGTTAAACCTGTTAAGTGTACATAAATTATATATGATAGATGTTGATTAATTGCATTTGTATTTAGTCAGAATAAACCAAACCTTTATATATAAAATGGATTTTTTGTACAATTTTCTGAATAATACCAGTACAGAGAATAGTGTTAAGCAGTCTCACTCCTACATTAGCTCTTAGTCTTAGAAGTTTTGGCTAATTTTCAATTTGAGACTTTGAACGAATGCATTTTGCAAGCCATGTAATATAAAACAACAGATCAGACCAATTGATTTCAACACTTTTATTAATTACTTTTATTACACTCGTATACATTAGTAGCAACAAGAATTCTGGTTTCCATTCATAACAGTGTCTTGGTCCAAGGTCTCCATGCAGATATTTTATGTACCCAAATCTGTAAGAGGCTTGTACTGTTAGGGGTAAACTACTTTTGTGGTAAAAACGTACTGGTCAAGAACCATCTACCACTCTACATACATGTTAATTCGAGGACAAAAAACACTATTCACCGGGACCTTTTGTATTAAATGTTTTAATGGTCCTGTGTCAACATTTCTTAACATGTTATGTGGAGATAATAACAATGTTCAACAGTAATTATATGATTGTGAAGAGCAACTTAACAGTGCAGTTTCATAGCAATAGGTCAAGCTAATCTCAAGTTAGCACGCTGACCAAGTGTTCATTACAATGTTGACAGTGACCCTGATCTACTGACCTACAACACACTAAAGGTCATCTCCTGTTAAAGCAACCTACCATTCCCATTTTATGGCTTTCGATTAAACAGTTCTCAAGTTATTGTGCCAATAAAGGAGTCCATATGTTATTGATCATGACATTGACACTAGACCTCCTATCCTCACATATACAATGGGGATTGTAAGTCTGATGTTGCTGAAAGTATACTTATTATAGATATTAATAGTCCTGATGTCACATAGGAACAGAAAAGAACATGGGTTAGAATGTTTCTTCTTAAAATTGTGATATAAATAATCGTAACCACAAAGAAAGGAAATCATGTCATTTGCAAAGATATAAAAACGAAAATTAAGTGTTCCACTAATACCGAAGAGCCAGGACAGTTTCATTTTAAATCATTCCAAAAACAGATACATTAAATTATATACTTAAATTTGTGATTGTATGTCCATTAACATTACAATTAAGTAAAGATAAAACAATTATTATGTCAAAACTGGCCAAGATAACACGCATGCTCCGAGAAATTATTGATGACAAATACTTTTAGTTGGGTACAAGCTCCAAGCTCAGTTGTCACTGAATTGTTCAGGCTGGGAATCAAACTTGTCCAAAATATTTATACATCTTAAACTCTCTGGCCAACTTTGATTTGGTCAAAATTTTATAACCAATGGCCAAGGAAGAGAGCCAAATATGAAGTTTGGACAACACCAGTTTCTGCAAGACCTTGGGGGTCCCATATTTAAAACCAGGTAAAGACCAACAGGATTGTAATAGTTTGCATTAAATGATAGTGTTTTGATTGTATTGACTGTATTTCTATTATATAAAAAAAACACTTGCAGTTTAGTAAAAAATTATAATGCAAACTTTATGCAATATCATGTACAGCTTTGGATAAAAAAGCCTATCACATCGCAATGGTTTACAAACCTTTGAATGGTAAAATAGCTTTATATGTTGTCAGCAAAATGCTGATGTTTTGCTGGCATCCCTTTGACCAGGGTCAACATCACAGTAGGTGTTTTCGTTCATGTCCATATCGGCTAACAAGAAGTCACCATGGTCAATGCATGATATAGGCACAGAGGACATAACCCACAGCCACATTCAGAATGGCATTTATCACAACAGTCATGAGAAAAAGTGCTCTCTTCAGGTTTCTGAGAAAAAAATCTTATTTTTCAAAAAAATAAATAATGACAAGTGTAGTTCAGTATATTTGGATGCCATAATCTGAAACATGACAACACCGATGATGAAAAACTTCTTTAACCCTTAATCTCCGGCAAATCGTTTTGGTGAAGAGATTGTGGAGATGTCATTTCCCCAAGGGTATTGACGGTCAGGTGGGGCTGGAAAACCCTCAGTCTGCGCGACAGTCATGCCATCCTTCCAAAACAAGAGAACGGCAGATGAACGGTACCTTAAAAATACCTGAAAAATAGACACATATTGTTACACAACACTATTAAGGATCAGATAGGCATTACCATATTTACCCCCGACGACAACCAGTTCAATTCTTTGTCAAGTCTGACGAAGAAGCTGTACCAAAAGTAAAACACATCTAGTCTTTCTAGTAAATGATTTTAGGTTTGGTCGGCTATATAGATTTCAGTAAGGAATGCATATTCGTACATGGACATGTAAAATAAATAACATGTATAGTAAATAACAGTATACATACATGATAGTTTCAATAGCCAGGACAGGCACACCGAACCAAGGATGACACAAAAAAGAAAACTCTTATTTCCATTGTGGTCTTTTGTTTTGGCGACATGGCATAGAGAAGCATTGCATATTGAAATAATAATATAGCTGTAATCGAAGTTGCACAGTTATATTAAAAGTTAATCTTTATGCATTGAAATAAATACTGCCGCAGATGTATCACAGTCACTTTACATAATTCCACCTAGATATGTATTTCGGGAAATGTTATTATGCACATGCTATTGACTCTTATGTTTTATTTTACCATATTTCGTAAAAACACTTTTATGGCATTAATAAATGCCCTATTTTCATTCAAAGCTTGTGTTACGTTTTCCATTCATCCATACGAATTCGACCCGGCCTGTGACTTAGTACCTTGACGTTGGACAAGACATAATAAGTTATAAGTTGAGAGAGTTATATATAATTATCACATCATAGTATGAATATGACAGTATGTAATAATTATAAAATGCCTTTACTGAAAATCTTTGAATAAATAAATGAAAAATAACCGTGTCCTATGTGTGTGTACAGTATCTTGGGAGATGAAATTGTCTCCCATGTAATCCGGGGCTATGCCATTTTTTGTTCTAAAGACATGACCCAGAATAATCTTGTTTATGTACACGTTTGTTGACAGGTAACCAGTTGAGCGATTTAAAGTGTTCTGGGCCAATGTGAGACCTTGAATCAAGACCCAAAACAAACCTTATTAATTTATTTTATGTGGTTTGGAGCTTGGTTTAAGAAACTTGGTCAGACCATGATACCACATAGAACAGGCATAATCAAAATGGCATTGAATTAAGGCCGTGCCAAGGAGTTTCTTGGTGTGTTTTGTAAGGCAACTTTTCTTTCGATATAGATATTTTAACCTTGCCTTAGCTTTTTTAATATGGAACGAGCCATAGAATCAAAAGATAGGGTCTGATCAATAGTTGCGCCAAGATATTTAAAAGCAGAAGTTGGTCAAATAGTGGTACCATTACATGTAATATCAAGTGTTGAGTTTGACCATATTTTATGTTAAAGGGACTGTGCCACAGATTGGCACCAAAAAAGTTTTTTTCTGTAACGAATCTCAGGACAATTATCTATTAGAATGTGTTACGCTTTGATAACATAATTGTAAAAAAAGTACCAACATGTAAATTAAAAATTGTGTCGGAGACCGGGTTCGAACCCGCGTCGCCAAAATTGAAGTCCAGCGTCCTACTCACTGAGCCACAAAAGCTTATTCTAATCGGGTGACATAATTAAGCTATAAAGCTACCTCGGTAATATCATGTGATAACACCGACTAGCCAATCACGCATAAGGAATTAATACTACCTGGTAGACATACCAGTAAAAAAAGATATGGAAAAATACGAAATAACTGCTAAACTTAAATACATTGTAAACTATGTGGTACTTTAGTAAGTAAGTTTCAATGCATTGTACACATCGATGCCAAGTTTATGTCAGATTTCGACAATTTTCTAATTTTTTTGCTATTTTATCATACGTGAGATAGCCCCTTTAAGACCGAAATAAAATTGACTCAGTTTTGCCTTAATGAAGTGACAACTTATTATCAACCAACCATTGACTGACAAGATGCCATGATGTCATCTTTCAATGATGTTTCCACATAAAACTTACATTTACCTGAAACAAGTATGCTAGAATCATCAGCGTATTTATCACGAGCTTGTTTTTAACCACGGCTGACATACATGTATCGTTAACATAAATCAAAAATAAAAGAGGGCCTAGTATGGCACCCTGAGGAACTCCACATGTAATAGTAGCAGTAGTAGAATGTGTACCGGAGACATCAACTAGGTGCTTTCTATCGGAAAGATAGGATTCAAACCATCTTAAAATGTCAACACAAAGTCCTGCCCAGAATCATACCTGCTACGTGACCTTTGTCCATTTCTATCCGTTTTAAAAATCCCGACACCGCCATTCTGCTTTTGTTGCTATTACCATCTGCATTTTCTTTCAATAGCAACAATAAGTTTAGTTGGGCGTTGCTCAAGTTTTTTTGCACATTGTGATCAGACGGTCGTGATTTTGATACCGGTTACCGGGTTTAAGCACCGACAGCGACAGTGACTATTGCTTGAGGTTATATTTCTTTAGGTTAAATATTGAAATCATCATGAGGCTATTTTTACACTTTTTCTTTGGGTTAAAGAATTGAAAACTTCTGGCGGCAAATTCGGACAAATACAGTACAAGAACTTTCCTAATTGTTCAGCTATTTCTCGATATTCCGCTCATATAATTTCTTTTCTTGGCACAATTAATGAAAATATTTGACTGGTAATGTGATTGGTAGCGATCAACCTTTATTTAATACATAATTCTATGATCTTGCTTGCAACTGGTACGATATCCGTCAGTGACATTGCCTTTTTATTTATTAATCTTAACGATTGCGCTTTATTGGGTGCAGCCTTTGTCACACCAAAGTTGTCTGTCATAATGATTGGATAGTTATTTAAGAAACTGCTTTACTATTATGGGCTGCACTTATATTTAGTTAATGTAAATAAGTAGTATCCAGATATTATAATCTGGAATAGTCCATATTATATAAACAGATGCTTCAGAGTCTTTGAATTTTGTGTTGGCGACTCTACGTGTCCATATTTGCGCTAAGTATATTGAGCCGAAAGATAACGGGCACCTGCTAAATAGTTAAAAAATGGCGATGCTTTGTTGACAGATCGATCTAAATTTGTGTTTCATAAAACACTGAAGTGTAGTATTGGCTTAAATAATTCATGTTTATCTTTTGTGTTTTTATTTAACAATGCAGTGTTAAATATTGTGTAGTTACAGTTGAAGAATATATTTTACATTGGTATGAATCAGTACAGTGGCGTTTAGGGAACAAAATGAATATCCAAAAGTTAAAAAAAGTTCCCTGTATGTGTATTCAAGTCAAGTCAAGTCAATATTTATTTATTGTCGGGTACTATCATCAAAAGTTTAACATAAGCTATGAATAGCTTTTGACCGACATAATAAAAAAGCATAATTTATGTAACTAATATATCACACACATCAGTGCATGCAAATAATAATATACAGTACAGCATGTACACTTGAAACAAATAAATAATTCTTATAATAAAATCACAAAAACATATTTGGCAGTTGATAGACATTAGGCTATATATAAAATGAAGGTAAATTAGCATAATTTAAAGCATAAGTTAATCGAAAATACTAATCACAAGGTAATATGACAATGCATTTAGCATGGAAATAAAACAAAAGAAGTCACAATTAATTAACATTATTTAAATCAAAGACACATTGAAAGAGACCAGCTGCCTAGGCAGTCTAAGCTCGCTAGGTCCCATCCAACATATCTTTGATTAAGACATTTTACAGCATGATATATGACAGCATTCTTATATGCAAAATGAGCATTTGCAGTTATCTCCGCTCCATGCCCGGACTAAACTCTTGAAATGATTAAAATTAGTTTCTTCCCTGAAATGTTGCGGAAGGGAGTTCCAGAGTTTAGGGGCACCGGAGCTGAAAGAATTGCACCCATATGTTGTAGTTCTTACAGTTGGGATAGCAGCCATCATCTTATATCTAAAGTAATTCAGTAATTCTCAATAAGAAGGTGCAATTAGTGTCACCGGCGGTTTTGGGCGCGATTTATCAGATTCCAGAATCGTTAATGTATGCATGTAATGTGCTTAATGTTTGTTAAGAACATGTGCAAAGAAAATTATTTGAAGCTTTAAAGTTAGTGAAAAAAAAAGATTTTATATGTGCTTAAATGACATGTTCGCTACTGTCGCCAGAGCAAAAGGCTCAACGTTCCTACATATTAACTTCATATTATTAAAACACATAAGGAAATAAAGTGTTTATTCTCATATAATACATTGACACAACCACTTTGCTCGGTTAAATTACGTCAGTGGGTCAGGACTGAAGTCAAATGCTGCCCTTTAAATGTAGAAAAAACAATGTCGCCGAATAAGGTTAAATGATCCTGGTAATCTATTACAGATTTACACTTTTCACATATTTATCTTAATCAAACATCGTTCAAATCATATGCAACATATCAGTTATTTAGCGAAAAAAGTGTTTGTTACATGTTGTTTTGCACAATGCCGACTGAAGAATTCCATATCAAACTGACATGTTCGTTATCGTACTTTACATAACTTTACAGTCTAGCAGTACTGCTTTTTAACTCGTTGACGCTGAGCCTTGTGCATGAAGTTTTACATATTTAAAAGTTAACATGGTGAAGCTTTCAACTCTCTCAAAACTTTATGGCATACAATCGTTTGAAATGTTCGTTACTGAAATATTCGTTACTCAAATGTAAATAAATGGGTGTATTTTTTTGTACGATCATGACGATTCATTATGACGTCATACTTTCGTCATTTGAGCGGGAAATATGGCCGACGCTTATGTTTTCTTGTCGTAAACAAGTGTTTTACACGAGATTGTTTGCTGGTGCAAAGGTAGGTTCATTTACAGACATCTATTGGCATTTGTTACTTGTGATCCTAAACATTTTTTTCTTTTTAATGGTCATGGAAATCTTCATGTGCATGTACGTAAATACTGGTTAAAGCATGTGCATTATAGTGAAATGTTCGTTACCGCATGGTAACGAACATTTCAAATATTTTGCTGTTGCTACTTTGTTAATCAAATATGTAGTGAACTATGCTTTCTTTTTCTTAACCCTTTTATAAGGTGGTTTAAGATAGAAAAAAAAACCTAATTATACCTGCCATATATAAATAAAATATCAGCAGTTGGCAGATGCTATTCAAAAAACGCATATGCTACATTCCTTTTTATATTGATGGATCGTTTGTACATTAACCCTCTTAAGTCCAGTTATTTTTTATCTGATGTCGTTGAACGATGTATTTTTAATTACTGTGCAGTACAACGGCATGGTTTCATGTTGTTACAATGGCTACATTTTCTTCTTAAGATGAGTAACGAACATTTCAATGTCAGTAACGAACATTTCAAAAAAAAAAATCTTTTTCAGACATAATGGGGAAGTCCAGAGCCGAAATTCAGAAGGCCTATAGGCAAAGGTTAAAAGAAAAAAACAATGAGACGTATCTATCGAAGGAAAGACAAAGAAGAAAGGCAACGTATATACAAAGCAGTCTACTCAGCCGAGCAGAACGTGCTAAGAGAAACAAAAAGAATAGAGACTATTTGAAAACATACAGACAGAAGAAGAAGGTGCTGGAACAAGCAGAGGTAAACAATAATGTCAATGAACATGACGGTCTAAGTACTAGCGGGTACGACAGCTCATCTTCTATAGTGACACCTGAAGCAGGACCCAGTCGATTTGTGGTACAAATGAACTTTCCTGCACGTGCTCGTGGGTCACGAGTTAGAATGCAAAACAATCTCAATAAATACAAACAAAAGGTTAAATCCTTAGAACAGAAATACGAGAACCTTCAAAAGAAGTACAGAAACAGACTGAGAACATTACAGAGATCTAAAAAGGTTCATGGAAATCAACTCACTCCAAGATCAAAGACAAACATGCAAGTAAGACATCTTGGGTTGAATGAAACTCAATCCAAGGCTGTTAGAAAACAACTGTTGTTTAGCAATGTCCTTTGTAAAGAGGTTGAGATTGCGAGAGAGCAGGCACAGAAACACCGTAGACATACTTTGCATAGTCTTATTGGGGGTAAGATCCTGAAGAAGTACAGATGTGTGAAGATGGCGAGTAAACAAACCGGATTATGCAGAAACAAATTAGGTCGTGTTTCGACTAAACGCATATCAAAGAACGGCTAAGACGACGAAAAGAAATTTATAAGAACAAAGAGAAGGTAATTTCTTTTATGGAAAGAGATGACAATAGTCGAATGATGCCTGGGAAGAAAGATTTTAAAAAGGCTGATAATGAGAAGAAACAATCACGTGTCTTGACGGATTACATGTAGAATGTGCACCAAAAGTTTTTAGCGGAAAACCCAACGACCAAATTGTTGCTTGCCTCTTTTTACAGAATTCGACCAAAAAACATATTACTAGCTTCCTTTATAAACAGATCGACATGTCTGTGTACTCGACATCAGAATATGTCTCTCACATTGAAAGCGGCCAGAAACGAAAATGTTAAAGTATCAGTGAATGCAGAAAAAATGCTTGACACTAAGGAAAGCTTCATTAAAGACATAAATGATACAGTGAACAATGACGAAATAGTTGTGAGTCAGTGAAAACGCATTGCAGTTGAAGAAAAGGGAAAAAAGAAAATGGTTATGAGGATAGTGGAACAAAAAATGACAAAGAAGGACTTTGTAGCTCATACAGAAGCTCAAACAGAAGACTTTGAAGCCCATGTAAATCGAGTTAGAGTACAATACGAGGAAATCAGACGTTTGAAAGACAACTTGCCTGAAAACAATGTAATTGTGCAAATGGATTTTGCTGAAAATTATAGCTGCAAAACGCTGAATGAGATCCAATCAGCATACTGGAACATGACAAGTGTAACATTGCACCCATTTGTCATCTATTATCGACCATCTGGAACAACTGACCTGAAATACAAGAGTTTTGTCATAGTGTCTGATGAACTTGCTCATTCCTCCAATACTGTATTAACGTTCATGGAATCTATCCTAAGGGAAGTAAGACTTATCTGCTCGGATGTTTAATGTATTCACTACTGGACAGATAGTCCTACTTCCCAGTACAGGAACAAGTACATCTTTCTGGAAGTTGCAAACCACAAGGAGTTTCATGGCTGTGACGCAAAATGGAATTATTTTGAGTCCGGCCACGGGAAAGGACTGTGACGGCCTTGGAGGAGTAACTAAGAGAATGGCAGACGATGCTGTTAACACTGGAAAAGCAACAATTCAAAATCCCCAGGACTTCTATGCATGGACACAGTCAGAGATATGTAATTTGCAGAACATAAAGTTTCTTTACGTTGCAAAGGGAGAATGTGAGGCGAAGGCTGTTCAACTGAACCAGAAGAGAGACATAAAAGCAATAAGTGGGACAATGAAAATTCATGCAATTACAGGTCGGGGTAATTCTGAAGTATCTGTTCGCGATACCAGTTGTTATTGTTCAGTTTGCATGTCCGAGGAGTTAACATGCGGATCATGGAGAAGAGAAACCATAGAGAAGGTGAAAACAAAAGTCACTAGTGAAACTGAAACTATTGAAAGTGTTGTAGTTGGACTTGAAGAAAACACACCTGAAAACTCAACAAATGGACCGGATACAGTACCGTTTGAAAAAGATTGCTATGTAGCTGCAAAGTATGGTTCAAATTGGTATATAGGTAAAATAACAGACACAGATGAAGAAGATATGGAAGTAGAAATATCCTTTATGGAAAGGAAAAAAGGTTTGTTCCAGTGGCCCAGCCGTCCTGACATTATCTGGATAAAATGTTCAGATATCATCACAACATTAAATGAACCAGTTCCAACCGGAAAGACAAAGAGGCTATTCAAACTATCCGATGGAGAAAAAATGGATGTTGAACAACTTTTAAATGAACAAAGCGAAAAGTAAAACTTAACATGTGTTACTGAACGGAAATGTTTGTTACGACGATGTGACTATGTGCTATGAAATCATTTATAATTGTTTACTTGAACATTTTGCCTTTATTAACAATTACAGACAAGTGCAATGTTTGAGCAATACTCTAAGGGACACTGTATATAGTGTTGGTTTGCATGAATTACATATTGCATATTACCTTGGAAACGGTAACGGACATATCAATGTATAGTTGGAACCATATTATGTCATATATGATGTATTTGATTTAAATAAGTTATCAGTTAAGTTAGTTTAATGTTGTTTTTCTGGTAGGGACCGTAAGCTGCTTTAATATATCCTCTCATGTTTGAATAATCTTCAACATATACAGAAATAGGGACTGTTAAAGAAGATAGAAGCATTTATGTTGGATGTTCGAATTTGCAAAGTATATCAACTGATAAAGTAATTCAAAATCATGGTATTAAAGCTTTGTGAACTAACCAAATGTATTTAAATATGTTGTATTCCCGTTGCATAAGTGTTGTTTAATTGTTTTCCGCAATGTTCAATTAACACATTTTACGAAATGTTCGTTACTTTTTGCCTTATGTTAATAAAAAGCTTTATAAACCAAACTTTGAGCCATTGGTTTCACAGTTACATGCCAACCACTCATTTATGCTACATTTGTATTTTTTCTCGCGAATGTAGTGAGATATATAGAGTTCAAGTTTGGAACTTTCACCATTTAGATAATTAAAATCCTTTTCACATTTTACAACAGAAACGGCGTTGTATTTAGCTGCATGTTTGAGGCTTCCAATTTTTGAAAATAATGCGTTATTTCAATTACATTTTATGTCAAACATACGTTCAAGGCATTATCTGCTTAAAGACTATGTTTTAGCTTGTATTTAACCGTAACAAATCAAATTTAAACATATTTTAAAAAAGAGAGTGTCATGTAACGAACATTCTATAATGAAATATTGATTATCATGGTCACTATTTTCCGATCCTTAAATTGAGGTAACACAATGTTGTCTTGATGAGTTTATTGTTATTTTCTTGTTGACAAAGGTTCAAAGTTATAAATTCTTGTTATAATAAAATTATAAGAACATATTTGAAATTTAGTTATTTGCCCCGCCGATTTGCACCTGCCTATTGAGAATTACTGATTATATTGTGGCTAAATCTGGAAGTGCCCTTTAATCTGTTTATATTTATGAAATTTGATCTAGTAATGTGTAAACATGTATAAAAAAAACAGCAGAATTGTATATTTGAAAGCACCAAAATCTAATAATAATGTAAATATTCTTACAGATGTCTGTGTATTGCTGTTTAAACTGTATAAAATGAAATCTTGCCAAGCTACTTAATTCTTGGCTTAACAACTTACACCTGGAATTAAATTCCAGTTCAAAGCTTTTTTTTAAATATAACAATAACAATAGATAGAACTCTACAAATACTTGCAATAATTTAGAAATACTTGCCTTCTTAATCTTAATGGGTTAGTTGCTGTATCTTATGGTTACAACTTATATAGGGGAAGGATCAAAAGAAGTCAATGCGGCGGAGCATGCTACTCAGTAAACAAAACTATTTCCAACTATTATATATATTTTATTATTTATTTGTAGGTGTACAGTATGTGGAAAAAACTGTTTGTCATTTATCAGGGCTTTTTTTCTGTTGTGTTTTAGCCATTATGCTATATAATAAATGTTATATATATTAAGCTATATTTTCAATGACAGAAAGAGTATATTTTTCCAAAGTTGCATTTTCAGAGGAAAAATTGGTTCAATTTGACTAAAACTTGACAAAGTCAGAGACATTTATAGCAATTGAAACTTTTTTATTAATTGATCAATTCTTCTGTATCGTTCACTTTTATTCATGATTTTTTTTTTGCAATTTCTAACATCTACAATAAAAAATTCACAACTTGAAGGGTATGAGTCATCTTCCCCAAATAAGCTTCGCCTAAATAAAGCATGTGTATATATAGAATTCCAATACTTGGTAACCTACTGCTGATTAAATTAGTTAAATTATAAGTTTGATATATAGCATTTAACAGTTTACATGATTTTTAAGTCTTCATAATTACTTTCAGAACCAAGATGAACAGAGAAAGCGAGATAGCGAGGCAGTTGCAAGAATGGACACAAGAAATGCACTTCAACTTACAGTTGTCCCATTCAGCAGCGTGATATCCAGAGAAGTTAAAAGTGTATGTTCCATTTGCTGTTATGATGTTGGTAATAGTTTCTGTAGTGTAATTTTAGCTTCAAAGTTAAGGTTTCATTGAAGTAACCCAAATACCTGATGACTAGTAAATTTTCAATACTGTAACCATGTATTTAATAGCAGAAAGCGCAAACATATTTAATGATTGGTGAATGCTAAAAGATTTACTGTGGTGAACTATAGTCTCATAAGGTAGAAATACCGTATTTTATGCTCATTTCTTTCTAATTAAACTCGGTGTCCTTCATAAGAACCATTGTTTTGGACATTTATTCATCCTTTTTGGAATATTTAAACAATATTCATAAATTGTGTAAATCTTATCTGGGAGTGCGAGTGCATCTTTAATGGCACAACATAATTCAACACAAAAATAAGTTAGAGCGGTCATGTACCCAGTTAGTATTTTGACAATTTTGTGAAGATAATTTGTTTTTCTCTCTTTTTGCTGCCTATTTTAGTTGCTAGTTTAATTATGGTTTGATTGTAAGTTCTCTGCTTTTCAGGATGTGTAAAGGGCCAGGAGCAGAATTCAGTGTATCATGGCCCGTTATGCAATATCCACCAAACTTGATTGACCGGCCATTAAACAGTAATTATCTGCTTTAAAACTGCAGATTTGTCATTATCAAATTATTAATCATTGCAGGTACATATGAATGCCAGCAGACATTGAAATTTTGCAAAACAATAAAATTTTATCAATTTATATCCTTAAAGCTGCACTCTCACAGACTGAACCTTTTGACATCTTTTTAAACTTTTGTCTTGGAACAAGTCAATTTTTGCGAAAATCCATGGAAACCAGTTATATAAGACTGCTGACAAAATATTAGATCGCAGATTTTTATATTTAAGTTCAAAAATTGATGTTTTATGCATTTTTCTTAAATCGTTAGTAACGGTTTAAGCCATAAAACATTAATTTTCGAATGGAAATATGAAAATCTGCGATCTGATCTTTTATCAGCAATCTTATAACATTGGTTTGCAGATATTTACGCAAAAAATTGATCTTTCCAAGACAAAAAATAAAAAAGTTGTAAAAATGCTAAATCTGTGAGAGTGCAGCTTTAAAGCTTATTGCTTGACTTCGTTGTTTAAAGCATACTGAATGATACTGTTTGTATTTTTTATAATTATTTTAGCAATTCCATTCCAACATGGTGCACAGAGAAGGGGCCACAAACTGCGAACACTGCGCAGTTCCAAGTACCAAGTTAAGGTTTGTTAATTTCCCCCTTCCCCCCGAAAGGTTTTGGCTTAGGGATATTGTTTGGCGATGTTTTGCGAATCATTTTTATTCTATATAGATTAATTAAGACTAGAAACATGAAAGCAACATCTATCCAACATACATGTAGAGGAAGACCAAATGGTTGAGTTAAGATCAGCTTGGAAAAAAGAGTGGTAGCAGACAGCTTTATCACAAATCACAGATTAGCATGGAAATGCTGCTAAAAGAAATGACAACGGTCATATACTGTACAACCAATATTTTTATTGAAGGAAGAGAAGGCCCAAAACTCACTTGTAATGTACAAAATAAATGTCTGAAATATGACCTCTGAACATAATGACATGAATGAATTCTAGTAATGTAGCTTGTTTTTAAGACGATATCATGCCCTCTATTAATCGTCATGGAAGGGATAATCCGATGTTTCTCCCAAGCCTCGAGGACAATTTAACACTGCAAGATGACATTGTTCATGTCACAGGTCTTACAATGGTTATTTATATGATAGCATTTAGATCTGTCCATTTGTTTGTATGCCAGTCATTTTTCTATAACGCCAACAAAGCAAAGTCTGGGAATTTGTCAATTTCCTGTGACAGCTCTTGTTAATTATCATATTACAAACAAGGATTATATAAATATGCATGCAGTTTTGTAACATAAGATGTTAAACTGCCTGCCACAATGCTTCATAGAGCACAAGTGAGGAAGTATCACTTGGTTTGTTACCATCAACTTAACTACTCCATTATGAGTATAATTTGAGTTACAATTTAAAGCAAGGCTTCCCATTCTTACGGCAAAAAATGGCCATATAAATAAAGCATTGCTCCGAGTACCTTTCCATATTATGTTCATTTTTTTTTTGCATAATGATGTCTGAACCTGTATTGACTTTTTAAATTCCATGTGATACTATATTTAAGATGGATGAATTTTGTTTTATCATAAATTGCTTTTGTTTGTAAAATAGTGAATGTGTATTTCCTTCATGTTTTTCAGATACCCCTTGGTATAGTATATCATACGTCATCATTACAGTGAAAACCAGACCAAGGATGTGACTGGAATACTACAACATTCCCATGACTTCATTCCAAATGACAGAATGGAAAAGGACATAGAAACTGTTATGATAGGGTAACAAAATGAAAGCTATCATCAGCAATTGAATCAATGTGTAACACCTTATAACATTGTTTTATCTTGACTGGCCTATGTTCAGGAACATTGGTTTATCTGTGTTGAATGAATATGCTAATGTTTGGTGAAGGAATATCTATCTATTAGGACATTGTCATCCAATTGTTTAATTGTATTTTTAGTGTGCAGTTTAATCCTGATATATTGGTTAGCTTTGCTAAAAATGAGTGAAGACACTTGAATTGCAGGGAAGAGGACTCGATGATGAAAAGCATACTAGCTGGTGGCGATGGACTTGGAATTGAAAAATGGGACGCAAATGATGGTCTCCCTTTTTGTTGGAGATTCCACTACTTTCTATTTTTAGTAAGAAGGGAATAAATTTTAATGGGCTTGGTTCACGAAAGTACATGGATGGCACCGGTTTTCACCATATTGTAAATTTCCCATCCCAGCATCATTTTCACTGTTTTTACAAAGAATAATTATCATGTGTTTTTGCTATATATATATTTTTTAAAAATATTGTGTTTTTGCGTTAATAATTTCAGCCTAAAGAAACCATACTTTTACCAAAATGGTCGTTTTTGTGCCGTGTTTGTGCCGTTTTTTTTAGATTTTGAATGTGGGGGCATTTCTCACCAGTCATAATATTTTTACAACAACCTCTGCCCTACACCCCAAATGCAATATGAAAAGTTCGTAACTGGTGAACGCTGCCGCCACATTCAAAAAAAGAAAATTATCGCATCCGTTGGTCGATTTTAACTTTTTCTGGAGGGCAAATCAGGCATGTGGAATTGTTATGCTTTTGAATTGTTTGCAGTTTTCCACGCATGTGCTGTATATTTGAAATAAACATATATTATATTGTCAAAGAAATGATACTTAAACAGTTAAGAAAACAACATCAACGAAAAAACACTCTCCCGACATATGACGATTCCATAGCATATTTTATTTCCCACTATTTTTCTTTGCGGTAAAAAGAAAAATGCGTCTGTTAGCAGCTTTCAATGTCACAACGATGTAAATAAAGTAGACACTTCGTTTATATGGTAATATTATAAACACCTTAATTAAATACTTCTATAACATACATTCAACCTACTGGCCTTTTGATTTTGCACCATAAATTGTTAAATGTGCCTTTTTTAAACGAATAAATATATAAGTACGTCTGTCGCTATGTTCTATTAATAACACGAGTTATTTTGTTCGCACGAGGTGATCATATGTTTAATTATTTAAACTGTACATGTATTGAAAATGTACAAATATGATTATTACAACATTAAATATATATTTTGAAATTAATAACACTTGATTGCTGATTAAGTTACGTTTTCAATGTAATTTAAGGATCTGATAAACTCTACTTGGTACCCATGGGGTATTGGTGTAATGGATAGAGCGCCTGACTACAAAGTCGGAGTACGGTGGTTAGAGTCCCCCCAGGGTAACTATTTTTTTTTTTAATTCTTCACTTGTAAAACATTTTTAATTTTAATATCGTTAATGATCAAGGAGAATCATTCATTGTTATTATTATTATTGTTATTTATACAATAGGAGTGAAACAGATAATTAAAAACAATTTAAAAAAAAATTATTTTTTGCTGTTTTTATTGCATGATAAAATATACATTCATCCGTAATATTTCAGATGCCAGGAGTACGGCTTCCATTCCAGTGTGTTGTATGTAAAACACGGACAAATCCAAAAAATAGACGTAAAATAAATTCAGAACTTAAGCAACTGATACTTAAGCGCCTGCCAATTGAATTGAAGGACACTGATGTACTCTGCAACAAATGCCGTATAAAGCACTTTTACAAGCTATCACCTGTTGAAAATTTCGATAATAAACTCATTGACCAAAGTGACAATGAGGAATATCAACCTCCAGTATCAAAGAAAACCTCATTTGCTAGCCCTCCATCCGTTAGACTGAATATCCCCTCAACACCCAAATCTCATTCACGGTGCTTTATTTGTAAGAGACCTGGACCCAAGCTTATAGTTGTGCCATCAGAGGCAAGATTCACAGCTTTTGTTCAGCGGAATGTAATCATCAAAAGTGGCACAAGATGCTGTCCGGTCCACATGGATGAATCCCAAATAAAAGATGAAGCCCTCCAATCTGTCAAGGCATCTGAATCTGCATTTGTAAACCGTGCAATTGTGTTGGAACTATTGAACAAGTTGAGGGCATCATGTAACAAGACCCAAAAACGATTTGACTTCAACACGCTGAACAATGAGGAATATGTTGATCTCACCGGACTTAACAAGGAGGCCATTCGGGATATTTTTGCTGGTGTGGAGGGACGTATCCGTAACACCCCTGTCAGAGATATTCTCACAACAGTCGGAATTTTTTTCTTTAAATTAAAATCAGGACTTTCAAATACTATTCTGTCAATTATATTTGGTATTTCCAAATCAAGTGTTCGAAGAGCAATCGCTACAACAAGACAAACTTTAAAGGAAAACTTTTTACCTCTCAATTTAGGATTTAACCATATTTCAAGGCAAAAAGTAATTAATCAACACACACGCCAACTCGCCCGATCGTTGTTTGTTGATGAAGCTGGAGACAGTTCACGTCTGATTTTAGTTTTGGATGGAACATACATATATATCCAAAAAAGCCAAAACCATCATTTCCAACGCAGGTCATACAACATGCACAAGGGGAGGCCACTTGTTAAGCCAATGGTGATTGTAACAACAAGTGGCCATTACATGTCTGTACTTGGCCCTTACCTGTCTGATGAAAAGAACAATGATGCAAAAATCCTCAACCATATCATCAATACAAACGTTGAGGATATCAAATCGTATGTCCATCCTGGTGACATATTTGTGGTGGACAGAGGGTTTAGGGATTCCCTGCAGCTATTAGAGGTAGGGCAGATGTATCAACATATTTATCAATAGTTTTCACTATGATATTTTGTTTAAAAAGATGTATCTATAGGAAAGAAAAAAAAAGTTATGTGATTTGCCCTTTGAATCTATCTTTGAATTCGATTTCCATTTCATATAATGAGCAGCAAAAGTTTATATTTCTTTAATAATATAAATAATCAATATAATGTTTATTAAACATACATATCTTTTTTTAGGATCTGGGAATACAGTCAAAGATGCCTTCATTTTTGCCAAAAGGTGAGACCCAGTTCCAAACCGAGGTCGCCAACACTAGCAGGCTTGTCACGAAGGTATCAATCTTCTTTTATTATTTCAGGATCTTAATTCATTGCACATGCTTTATAATCGTAAGTAAGGGCCAAGTCCAGCACCATAATGACACTTCTAATAAATATGGTATGATATATATTAAAGCTGCACTCTTACAGATTGACCGTTTTGACAACTTCTTTTTTTAGTTTTTTTATTTTCTTTTAATTGAGCCAATTTTTGAGTTAATGTCGCGAAAGTAGAGATATGATACTGCTGACAAAAAATCAGATCGCAGTTTTTCATATTTAAGTTAGAAAAATGAGGTTAAAAACTTTACTAAAGCTTTAAGAAAAAATCTGCTTTCCAAACAATTGAGATCTGTTACATTGTAAGTTATATGGCCCAATTGAAGGCATTCATGCCAAAATCAGCTGATTCTGAGACAATAATTTGCAAAAAACTTATCAATCTGTGAAGGTGCAGCTTTAAAGCTGCACCCTCACAGATAAACCAGTTTGACATTTTTTTTTACAATTAATGTACGTAATTTGATATGATGTCCTATAAGTACCGGCTGTGTATAAACAATTGAAAGGTGTGTGAATATGAATATCATTATGAATAGTATTTCCAATACAAATATTGAACATGATTTAGTAAGGAAGTAATTTAACTATATTTTATTCAACTGTAAGACATTCATATATACATGCCAATTGTCTGCATTTTATTTGAATCACAAAATGACAGAACTGACAATATTCAAGCAGATTGTACTTTAAGTTGGACATTCATATCGGTGTGAAACTGCCTTTCTTATTTAGCTATAGTCATCGCCTTGTTGACAAAATGTTCTCATATTAAATGTTTTTAAAGGGACTATACACCAGATTGGCACCAAAAAAAGTTTTTTCAGTATCGAATCTCAGGACAATTATTTAATGAAATGTTGCACTCTTTGATATCATAATTGTAAAAAAATAATAACCAAAATGTAAAAAAAAAATCGAGTCGGAGACCGGGTTCGAACCGGGGTCGCCAAAATTGCAGTCCAGTGTTGTATCCACTGTGCTACGAATGTTTACGCTATATGGTTTGAATATTTAAGACATATACCTAACTTGGTAATATCACGTGATAACATAGAAGAGCCAATCACGCATAAGAGAGGAATTCTACTAGGTAGACATACCTAATAAACTTTTTTAATGGAAAAATACGAAAAAAACTGTTAGTTTCAATGCATTGTACACATCAATACCAAGTTTAAGTCAGTTTTCGACAATTTTCTTTTTATTTCGCTATTTCATCATACAGTGTATAGCCCTTTTAAAAACATACTTTTAAACTTCAGATCAGATGGGTGGTTGAGTCTGCCAACGCACGGCTCAAGAGATGGAAATACTTAGACAGAGTATTACCTAACAGCCAGGTTCCATTTATTGGCGACTTTGAAACAAATATCTTCCGCCACTTTCATCTTCATGCTCTGATGATGACAGACTCGCACAACATATGCTGCAGTTAGCAACTCGAGAACTCTCTGAAAACTGAGATTGAGGAGAGCAATCTCGACAAAAGTCGAGCCGTGTGGGTTCCAGTTTCTGACACTGATCTTGAAGACTTCCCTCGTCTCACTGAGGACATACTACGGACCCTCACATGTGGTGTCTATCAGTTGAAGCTTTGCCCTGGATACATCCAAGAACACCTTGAGGGCGATGAAGACATTCGTGTACATAAAGAAAGAAGTGGGCTGATTCGTGTGCGTTTACAAAGTCGTCATGTCTCGGCGAAACAATACAATCTTTGGATTAAATTCAACAATTATGAAATTCTTGGTTGGTATTGCAAATGTAGATCTGGTTCAAGGATAGTTGGAATGTGTGCACACTGTGCAGCAGTGATTTGGTACTTGGGTTATGGAAAGCACAGATTTTTGGGTGCTCTTGGTGTTCGTGACTGGAGTGAATATGTTGATGATGCTAGTGTTGTTCCACCAACAGTTGATAGTTCAGACTCTGACAGCGATTAAATGGCGCAGCATTTAAACAGCCTACAAACATATGCTAATGTTCTTTTGAAGGATAAACTTTATGACTTAGTGTTCATGTTTCAACAGTTGTTATTTTGCATCAGAAATGCTTAATGGTAATTTATATGAATAGACTATACAAAGTCCATATTGGGAATTGTTAAGTTGTTTTTATGTCCAGTTAGCTTGTCATTTTTAATGAATTAGTACTTTAAAATATGTTTTCTCTAAAAGGTACTCTAAATATTCATTACCAATATAATTCAAATGCTTTAATTTGTTGTTTATATAATTATATTTACACAGAGTAAAATGAAAACTATGAAACAAATTTTAAAAACATGTATTACAACAGCTTTTGTCATACTCACAAAAATCCATATATGAACTGTAAATTCATATTGTTCCATTGTTACCATAGCAACCATCATACAGCTATGTTGTAAATGACATGAAATATTATCACTTTATCTGAAGTATCAATTTATAATATATCAATGCAAAATATCAATATAAAATTACATATTTGATTAATTTAACATATACAAAGAATGATTTGACTGCAATTGTATCCATGGTAACATCCTAATTCTTAATTGAATTAAGTACAGAAATCTGGTATATAACAATTTTTTTTATATATGTTGCAATAATGCTTTAGAAGTAAAATATATCATCATTCATGTTCAGGGTATTGTCATTTATATATTTTAACTGAAAAATACCCCTTGATTGATATGTTGCCATGGCAACCGAAATGTTGATAGAATCATCATATTACATTTCATTCTTTAACTGCCATAGGTTGTTCTACCAAAATTCACAGGAATCAAGCACATTACAGATGGGGCCATTTTTTACCTTTCGTGAACCAAGCCCTTTATTAAGTCTTCAACATAGTCACTTAAAGGTAATTATTGTTCATTTTTTGGGTTCATAGATTCAAATAATTATTATTCACTTTATTCTTTAGAAGAAATTTCATTTTTACTTAATAATAAATTTAATAATCAGATTTTTCCATTGAACTTCATGTAGATTATTCTAAGCCACAATCTTATCTTCTGTGTGGATAGTGAATAAGCCTTTATGGATTTAAAGAAAAATTGATTTAGATCATGTGAAGGAAGGTGATGTTCTGTTGACATAGATGGAAGAAGCAATGATATAAGTGGAAGGTGCTGAATGTGTTTTGGTATTTGATTATTAGAGCTTAAGGCAGTTTATTGATTTTATTGGATGGTGCACTGTTTGTTGTTTATGTATCTATACTAAAAGTTATTTCAGTGTGCAAACAATTTAACAAAGTTTTGTCAGTGTGCAGGCAATTGAACAAAGTCCTGTGTGTGTGTGCAGGCAATTGAACAAAGTCCTGTCAGTGTGCAGGCAACTGAAAAAAGTCCTGTCAGTGTGCAGGTATGAGAATCAAATTCTGTCAGTGTGCAGTCAATCATCAATGTCCAGTCAGTGTGCAGGCAACTGAACGAAATCCTGTCAGTGTGCAGTCAATCATCAAGTCCTGTCAGTGTGCAGGCAACTGTGACAAGTCCTGTCATTGATTATCCAGGCAACATGTTTGACCAGTATGTTTTTCAATATTCTTTGAGAACAAATATCAAGCTATATTGATTACAAAGATTAAACTCTTTTACTCAGGTGAGCGATTTAGGGCCAATTGTTCTTAAACTGTTTAAGCCAAAACATTTACTTTTTGAACGGAAATATGAATATCTGCGATCTGATCTTTTGTCAGCAATCTTTTATCATTGGTTTGCAGATATTTACGTTAAAATTTGCTCTTTCCAAGAAAAAGAAAAAATGTTGTAAAAATGGTATATCTGTGAGAGTGCAGCTTTAAACAGTTAACATAATTTATAAGTATTCATAATATGCTTTCAGAACCAAAATGAACAGAGAAAGTGAGTTGGCGAGGCAGTTGCAAGAATGGACGACACAAGAAATGCACTTCAATTTACAGTCATCCCACTCAGCAGCATTAGATCCTGAGAAGTTAAAAGTGTATGTTCCATTTCCTGTTATGATGTTGGTAAAAATTATGTAGTGTTATTTTAGGTAAACAATAACGTTTTCATTAAACAAACCCAAATACCTGATGTCAGACTTGCAGATGTTCATATAACATTATTGAACAAGAAACCAAATGCTTTGAAATAGCACAAACATATATTATGCTATTGTGAATGTTATCAATGAACAAAGAAAAAAGGAAATTATCACATTAACTTAAGAAAGATTTAATGGCAGAACATATCCTTAAAACACAAAAATGCAAAAATGAGTTAGAGCAGTCATGTACCAGGTATTATGAGAATTTTGTGAACAGATTTTGTTTTGCTATAATCTCTTTTTGTTGCCTTTTCTAGTTGTCCGTCTAAGTATGTTTTGATTGTAATTTCCCTGCTTTTCAGGCTGTGTAAAGGGCCTGGAGCTGCAATCTGGCAATGGGTGACACAGCATGTCAAGTCTACAGAGTAAGTCCTGCACATTAGAAGAACACTTGTACATGTACCAGCAATAAGTCATACCATTACAAGGTCGTACCATATTTGCAGAAGTCCTCCCATGTATATTTATATAAGATACTTAAACATTACAAAAGATAAGAGTATTCTGTATGGCCCATGGTTTTTAAAGTTGAGAACATGAAGTGTAAAAATATCAACTGAATGTCCTGGAATAGGACAAATTGCCTGATTTCATGATATAATTTTTAGAATCTAAACAATACATTTCATATATGGAATGGTATACGTTTGTGTTGTTTTGAGTTTCTCTTTAAAATGTCTGTAATTGTAAATGGATGATGAAACTAAAAAAGTATTTAAGATGATGACTTTTAATCCTGGAAATAAGTAGCAAATCCACCTATTAATTTTATAGTCTACATTATAATCATGTAATATCTTCAAAACAGCCTCATTTTTGATAATCAGTAGGGGTGATTATTAGGTCAGAAAGGCATTGCTAAGTTTCATTGTACCTTTTCTGCTGGGGGTTGATATAGAGAAACATTTCATTAGGTCCAAAAAGGATGAATTTTGGCAGGTTTTATGATCTTTTTCTACCTTGATCCCTGGCAAAGATTGGGTCTTGCATACAGTTGTAAGAATTGAGTCAAAATGTACCAAGGATTTACTCAACTCAGTTTTCAATATATATATAGAGAGACTTCCATTTTAAGACTTACTGTTCATCCCGGGACCCCCCAAAACAAACATTCATTGAGTGTAAACCATTAAATTGGGACCGAAATTGGCAAATATAACAACCAAAGACCCCTTATTTGAGTTGTCCAGCATGTGGGTCACAGGACCCCCAGCTATACATTTATATGGAAAACCCTGGAATCTGACATGCTTGAATTAAAGTTTGTGATAAAAAAACTATTCGGATAATGTTTGTCATGGAGAATGTTCAAAACTGGCAATTTTTCCTGTACTATTAAAATCTTCTTTGAATGACCATTGATTTGCAAACCAGAAAAATCATTGTGTGTTTAAAAATCATTATGTGTTTATCTGCCGTCTATTTGATAATTACACATTATGTTATTATTCACATTTGCTAAGTATTTCCTTAACTACTGCTAGTAAGAGCAAGACATCTGCTCCCAGTTACAAAGTGAACTATGATGTGGGAGGGGAACAGTTTGAGAACACCAAACAAGCCTTACTTGAGCGAAGAGCTGCTCTCACAGGGGAGATAACTACAACATTGAGAGATGTCGGCCATTTTGAGCATGAGGTGGAGAGAATCACAGCAGAGGTTGCTGCGACAGGTCAGTGACAAGAAATGAGGAAAAAATATACATTGATCCTATTACATTGCTTTGATAATGATGACCTAAAATGACCTCCAGGGCCCATGTTCACGAATGTCTTTCAGCGAGTTTGAAACTTGGGCTCAGAAATGCAATTTTTTAAATCCAACAATTTTTAGCTCACCTGAGCACCAAGTGCTTAAGGTGAGCTATTGTGATCGGTCTATGTCTGGCGTCTGTTGTCAATCGTCCTTTGTCCGTTGTTCGGCGTCAACAATTGATGAAACTTCATAGGAATGATCCTTGGTTGGTGCTTTTTCAAAATTGTTTAAAGAAATGAATTCCATGCAGAACTCTGGTTGCCATGGCAACCTTAAGGAAACATGTCAACAATTGGTTATAATCATCATCTTCTCCTGAACCACTTGGACAATTTTTATAAAACTTCATAGGATTGATCCTTGGTTGGTGCTTTTTCGAAATTGTTCAAAGAAATGAATTCCATGCGGAACTCTGGTTGCCATGGCAACTTAAAGGAAAAATTACAAAACTTAATATTATATGAGGCCTAGTGCTTAAATATTTGGTGTGTAACAATGTCTATTGGTTATCTACCATGTTTATTCAACTTATGCCCCTGGAGAAAAATTGGCCTCACCCAGTGGGTTACAAGTTCATTATAAATACATTTTGTTAAAATTTGATAGTTATGTAAAGTTTACCCTTGAAACAAGGGCAGCAAGTCTTGCTATATGGTCTCCCTTTTTGTTGGAGATTCCACTTTTTTAAACCAGGTTTTCACATAGTGAAACCTGGTTATTAGAATGACGAACGTTGTTGTTCGGGCGGGCGGGCAGGCGACTGGGCGGCATCAGACTCACCTATGAAACTGAATAACTTTAGTAAGGGTTGACATATGTTGACCAAACTTGGTCTATAGAAAGAGTTTATTGGTACCTTTATTGGGATTGCGTTTGGGGTTCCTAGGGTCAAGGTCAAGGTCACTGTTACTAAAAATAGAAAAATGGTTGAAACTGAATAACTTTAGTTAGGGTTGACATATCTTGACCAAACTTGGTCTATAGGAAGAGTTTATGGATACCTTTCAATGGATTGTATTTGGGGTCCCTAGGGTCAAGGTCACTGTTACTAAAAATAGAAAAACAGACACAGGCTGAAGTTCTTCTGTCAATCATGAAAAACCTGGTTTGTCGCAATGCGGCGTTTCTTGTCTATTTTTAGCAACATGGTAATAGATTTAAAACTTTTTTTGGCAAATACTATTAGGCCTAAGGCTTAAATATTTGGTTTGTAACATTGTTTATTGGTTATCTACCATGTTTATATTTAAATTATGCCCCTGGAGAAGAATTGGCCTCACCCAGTGGGTTACAAGTTCATTATAAATACATTTTGTTAACATTTGATAGTTATGTAAAGTTTACCCTTGAAACAAGGGCAGCAAGTCTTGCTATATGGTCTCCCTTTTTATTCAAGATTCCACTACTTTCTATGTTAAGTAACAAGGTAATAGATTTTAAATTTTATTAAGTCTTCAACATAGTCACTTCTTAGGTAATTATTGTTCTTTTTTTAGATTCATAGATTTAAAATATTATAAACTTTAATCCTTAAAAAAAATTCATTATTATTTAATGATAAATTTAATAATCAGTCTTTTCTATTGAACTTCATGTAGATTACTGTGAAATCATTTGAATTCGTGGTTTTTCATTTTTGTAAAAAAATCGAATATGTGATCGTCCTAGATTGTCTGCATAATCTCCACCCGCTGGCCCGTGATTTCCGTCTCCTAGGTTACACGGTTTATGACACTCGCTAAAGTGGTACGACATGCCAATTAGTGCATATATCCATGTCAATTATCGATTTAATTTGGTATTATGGTCATAAAAGAAGATGTACCCTGATCATAAATACAGATAGGTGAAGCCATTACATACCAATTAAGAATTTTGCAAACTGTGAAAACATGGAAAAGGTGCGCATATTTGAGTACACAAGATTATTTCAATATTTATTCATTCGTTTCTGTTTAATAAATATATTGAACGCGTTGCTTTCTACTTTGTCACGTTGGGTAACCTCAAATGAAATAGATTAAATATTTTATTAAATAAAACAATGAAGTACCAACACTCATCATGCACATCTTGTAAACATGGAGATTTTCATTAACAGCACACATTTAAACACATGGCTTCTGTCATTTGTTTCATAAAAACACATTAAATTGATTTGGTTTATTATTTGTTAATGGCAGATATAATGTACTAACAAAACAATGATAGTAAAATATACAGTGAGACAGGTATAAACGCTGTATAATTGCAACCTCTGTAACGAAAAAACTAGTGTGTACATAACATGGCAGTTGAAAAAGTGAATAAAGGGTCTATATTTCGTGGGATCTTAAATTCGTGGATCACCTTACCCACGAAAACCACGAACATTAATGCCCCACGAACATTAATGATTTCACAATATTGAAATTGTGTTTACAGGTTCAAGTATGATGGTGGTGAAGTGAGGGATCTGGCCAGACAGCCGTCCTTATACAAGAGTCTACATCAGTTGTCATGTAACATTGGTAACTGTAATATTGTGTTTACAGGTTCAAGTATGATGGTGGAGAAGTGAGGGATCTGGCCAGACAGCCCTCCATGTAAAAGAGTCTATATCAGTTTTCATCTAACATTGGTAACTGTAATATTGTGTTTACAGGTTCAAGTATGATGGTGGTGAAGTGAGGGATCTGGCCAGACAGCCCTCCATGTAAAAGAGTCTATATCAGTTTTCATCTAACATTGGTAACTGTAATATTGTGTTTACAGGTTCAAGTATGATGGTGGAGAAGTGAGGGATCTGGCCAGACAGCCCTCCATGTAAAAGAGTCTATATCAGTTTTCATCTAACATTGGTAACTGTAATATTGTGTTTACAGGTTCAAGTATGATGGTGGAGAAGTGAGGGATCTGGCCAGACAGCCCTCCATGTAAAAGAGTCTATATCAGTTTTCATCTAACATTGGTAACTGTAATATTGTGTTTACAGGTTCAAGTATGATGGTGGAGAAGTGAGGGATCTGGCCAGACAGCCCTCCATGTAAAAGAGTCTATATCAGTTTTCATCTAACATTGGTAACTGTAATATTGTGTTTACAGGTTCAAGTATGATGGTGGAGAAGTGAGGGATCTGGCCAGACAGCCCTCCATGTAAAAGAGTCTATATCAGTTTTCATCTAACATTGGTAACTGTAATATTGTGTTTACAGGTTCAAGTATGATGGGGAAGAAGTCAGGGATCTTGCCAGACAGCTGTCCTTATACAAGAGTCTACATCAGTTGTCATGTAACATTGGTAACTGTAATATTGTGTTTACAGGTTCAAGTATGATGGTGGAGAAGTGAGGGATCTGGCCAGACAGCCCTCCATGTAAAAGAGTCTATATCAGTTTTCATCTAACATTGGTAACTGTAATATTGTGTTTACAGGTTCAAGTATGATGGGGAAGAAGTCAGGGATCTTGCCAGACAGCTGTCCTTATACAAGAGTCTACATCAGTTGTCATGTAACATTGGTAACTGTAATATTGTGTTTACAGGTTCAAGTATGATGGTGGAGAAGTGAGGGATCTGGCCAGACAGCCCTCCTTGTACAAGAGTGTACATCAGTTGTCATCTAACATTGGTAACTGTAATATTGTGTTTACAGGTTCAAGTATGATGGTGGAGAAGTGAGGGATCTGGCCAGACAGCCGTCCATTTACAAGAATGTACATCAGTTGTCATCTAACATTGGTAACTGTAATATTGTGTTTACAGGTTCAAGTATGATGGTGGTGAAGTGAGGGATCTGGCCAGACAGCTGTCCTTTTACAAGTGTACATCAGTTGTCATCTAACATTGGTTACTGTAATATTGTGTTTACAGGTTCAAGTATGATGGTGGTGGAGTGAGGGATCTGGCCAGACAGCCGTCCATGTACAAGAGTGTACATCAGTTTTTGCAGGTATCTATTAGAAAAGTATAAAAGCTACAAACACTTCCAAGGATTTTTCCAAGGATTTTTGCATCCCTTCATGAATTCCTACATTAATGTACAAGGTTAATGTCTTGACTTCACATTCACAAACAAGATTTATTCTAATTATGGTAAAATTTGTAATTTCGAACAAAGCGTAGTTATTCGACCAATAAATAAGAGTTTGCAAGATACTGATATTTTATTTGTTATCACTTATCAATACAGACCAATTCATTTACTGATGCAGACACATGTTCACCAAGATCAGGTGTGTAGTTGTTAACCTCAACAAAAATATTTTACCTGCAGAACTATTTAAAATTTGAAACTGAATGTTTGAATTTCTTTGTCGTCAGTTTTAGAAGATTATCTCTGTGTAAAGATTAAGTTTCAACGCTAAAAAAAAGAAAACAATTTTCCACATGCTGTGTGACAATAAATATTTAGCAAGAAAACCATGCCAAGTTAATGTACTCAAATACTATCTTATGCTCCCCGCCATACGGTCTAACACTGCTTGTTAGTAGCACACAAGGTTTTGATATTTTTAACCTCTGAGCCTTCATCTTTTGAAGATATATCCATGTTTATGGAAGTTTTGTATTTACAGAGACTCCCATTTTTAGGGAGAAATCCTCCCAAACTTCCTTTAAAGACTCTGAAGTTTTTGCCTTCAACATTTTAACGGACATAGTTCTGGTTTATGTCATAGTGCATATGAACAGATTTGAGGCCCATCCAGGAAATAAAGAGGAAGTACATGTATAACTACCACTTCAGAATCTGAAGACAACATAAGTTGGCAATCTAGTTATATGAAATAAACCATCTCATAATTTTTTAAAATTTAGAATAGCAATAACCAAATAAACATTGTGTTGAAATAGTTATAACAGTAGAGTTAAAAAAGATAATTTAGTGAGAATTCATCAGTTAAGGCAAGGGAGACAAATCTATCATGAGAAATGGTAAAAATGGAAATCTCAGTGACTTCCCTTAGACTGTAGAATTTATAACCTGCTACCATTATTGGTATTATTATCGTTATAAGCTCATCTGTGTTTTGAAAAACAAAATGTCAAGTTTTTGTCATGACTTTGTTGTCGTTGTTGTGATTAAAAATTTTTTTGCCATAACTCAAAAAGATATTCAAATGAAACTTGGCACAAATTTTGCAGGAGACACTAGACACATGTACAGCAAGTGCTCATAACTCTTCCTTTAATTATTGTAAAGTAATATCCCTAAATAGTTGAAAAAAGTCATGCAAAAAATATCACATGTCCAAAACTTAGTAACCAAGACATTCACATGAAACTTTTTTCATCATTTTTAGCTCGACTATTCAAAGAATATGGAGAGCTATACTACTCACCCAAGTGTCGGCGTCGGCGTCACACCTTGGTTAAGGTTTTGCATGCAAGCACACATAGGTTAATATCTCAGCAACTACTTGAGGTATTGCATTGAGACTTTAAACAATGGTACTCAACCATCCAATCTACTTAATTTACCAAGTAAGATAACTCTAGTTTGCATTTAATGCAGATAATAGGCCTTTATTTTTATTATTCAACTTAGAAATTCTGGTAAAGGTTTTGCGTGCAATAACTTGTTTTTCGACTTAGAAATTCTGGTTAAGGTTTTGCGTGCAAGCACACATAGGTTTATATCTCAGCAACTACTTCAGGTATTGCATTGAGACTTGATACAATGGAACTCTACCATCAAACCTACATAATTAACCAAGTTAGATAACTCTTGTTTGCATTTAATGCAAATAATTGCCCTTTATTATTCGACTTAGAAATTCTGGTTAAGGTTTTGCGTGCAAGCACACATAGGTTAATATCTCAACAACTACTTGAGGTATTGCATTGAGACTTTATACAATGGTACTCAATCATCCAACCTACTTAATTTACTAAGTAAGATAACTCTAGTTTGCATTTAATGCAAATAATAGGCCTTTATTTTTATTATACAACTCTGCTGTTAATAATTGTTGAGTTATGCCCCTTTTTCAATGAAAACCCCCATAAATCGTGAGCGTCTCCTAACAGTGCTCTAAGCTTTAACCTCAAGTATTAAAAGTCTTGAAATTGAAAAATAAATTGTAAATATTATAGTTCATCAAGTCTTTATGGCTTAGTTTAAGGAATGTCTGGCTTGTTTATCTTCAGCTATGCATTCCCTGTGTATTGCCATGGTGTCACAGCAGGGTGCTGTATTTCCTGTTTGTTTTTTAATCGCTAATCGCTAACTAAGGGAATTGTTCATAGAAAAAGGGCTGTATTGGTTGTGCTTTGGCTGATCAGTATTCATGTAACAGAGAACAGACACCAGACGGCAATAACAATTTGGACCAATAAACAACGTTCATTTTAAAAGAAGAAAAAAATAGAGGTGTAATTATATTAGCATCCAGCTACCTCATACAGTATATAAATCATGCCTCCAACATAAATGACGCAACGCCATTGGTTCAGGACTGATCACACTGTGACCCCATATTTTTCCATATTGGGTCACCAAATTTATATCGTACCGAAATGGCGTCTATTTTCCGATTCCGATGAATATTCCGATGAATAAATGAAACATATACATGTAAACATGTTGTTGACGTGACAAATATGTTACGGGGTTAGTAGGTGACCCAAATTTGGATATACGGGGCAAAGGAAACCATATATTCGGGTTCAAGCTTCACTCCAAACTGATATGGTTTCCTTTGCCCTGTATTTCCCATATCGGGTCACCTACTAGCCCCGTAACTTATAATATATATATACATCATATTTGCTGTTTTAATGTATCTTCATGAAATACAAATGCTTACACTAACTTTCTGCAATACCCGGAATTGACATTTGAAGAATATTTAAACTAGGCCTTTATTTAATGCTTTCATACTATTCTTGAATAAATCAAGTTTGTATACACTGACTTCAGCTACCATGGTATGTAATTACATTTACATGGCATAAACTATTCTGGCCTTAATTTGGTTTTTTCATGTTCAAAAGTTAATGTTTGCTCTCTGTTTCCAATTAACTTCAACTAAATACTTATCTAGTGTAAATTGTAGCATAAAGGAAAATCATAATTATCTTCATGAAAATATTGCTTTCTTTCATTATTTTGTGTAACAGGCATTATGGTCTTATATGTAAGTCAACAAATATCCTCATATATAAAATATGATTTGATCCTTCTCCTAGGCTCCAGAGTGTATTCTGTCCAAATACAGGATGATATACAATGTAGGGGACATTCTACACAGGATAAAAAGGGAAGCAAATCTAGCTGATGAAACAACAGAAGATGATATGGTCACCTATATCTCAGGTAGAATAATCACCACTGGTATTTTAAGCATTGCAATATATTAATATTTCTTCTGATGTTACAACCAGCTCAGTTGAAGGTCAATGTCCATGTGACTACATTTGGTGCCTACTCCATATCTCTTGAACCACTTGAAGGATTTTGAACTAACCTGACACAGATGTTCACCATATTGATGTAATGTGCAGATCATATGTTACAACCAACTCAGTTTAAGGTCACCCTTACAGATCAAAAGTCACATGACTATCATATGACTTTATTTCTGTCCAATGATCACCATATTTAGACAATGAACAGGTCGTATGTTACAACCAGTGTGGTTCCATGCAAGGTCACACTAAGAGTTCAATGGTCATAAGACTGTATTTCGTGTCTGCTCTATATCTCTTCAAAGCCTCTACAAAATGTCCACCATATTAAGACAATGTGCAGGGTGCATGTTACAACTTGCTAAGTTCAAGGTCACAATTAGAGGTAGAAGGTCATATGACTTCATTTTGTGTCTGCTCCATATCTGATGAACCACTTGAAGGATTTGAAATAACTTGCCAAACTATTAACCATATTCAGATGATGTGCACAGTGGGTGACATTTGTTTTTAATTACAAAAACAACTGTCTAGTTTAATATGATAATTCCTGAAGGTAAATGTTATTATGTGAGGAACAAAAAAAGAGAGAGAAATATTTGCATTCATGTATACAGTACGTTTAAAATAGGTAGATAGTGAGGAATCATCCCATTTCAGTGAAACATCTTAATATATTTATTTACAGATATTGTGTTGAAATGGACTCTCTGTAATAAATGGTTATTAGTTGAATATTGAGAGCACTCTTGTTTGTAAACAAAGTTTTGTAAACTTAAAGCTGCACTCTCACAGATATACCATTTTTATAACTTTTTTGTCTTGGAAAGGGCAATTTTTTGCATAAATTTCTGCAAACCAATGATTTAAGATAGCTGACAAAAAATCAGATCGTATATTTTCATATTTCCGTTCGAAGTTAATGTTTTATGACTTAAACCGTTACTAACGGTTTAAGAAAAATGCATAAAACATCAGTTTTTAAACTTAAATATAAAAATCTGCGATCTAATTTTTTGTCAGAAGTCTTATGTAACTGGTTTCCATGGATTTTCGCAAAAATTGGCTCGTTCCAAGACAAAAAATAAAAAAAAGTTGTCAAAACGTTCAATATGTGAGAGTGCAGCTTTAAGATGTGAGTAATGTTAATAATACATCACCTGCAGATTTATGTGATCGTGCACGTGAGAGTGACAGTCAACAGTTCCGACAGACATTACCATGGTTACAGGAGATTTCCTGCATTAACCAGGCCCTAGACAACTGTACACATGCCAGGCAGGCAGCGGACGACTGGTATAGAATAGTTTACATAAATATACAGGCCGAGTATTGTGTCAAAGAAGATAAGATGGTGAAGGTTGGTTTTATCTCCAACAAGTGTAATTTCTCATGGCCCCAGTACTGGTTTCTACCCAGATAATGTACATGGCAATGATTTCATAAGTTATCAGCTTTTGTGACCAATGAACTCAACAGTACTTATTATGAACTAAACACTTTAATTGTATTTTCTTGATTGGAATATTTCATTTGTTATAATCACCGATATAATACTTCTGGTTAGGGGAGCTATCCTGCAAATACCATGGAGTTATATGTTCTTGCTTAACACGCTTTAAAGGCAAGGACCCCTGTTGTCACCAGGCTTAATGACAGTCTCATGTATTAGCTACATGTTTCACCCATCTTAGATTCATATGTTTGAGACTCTCATAGTTGATTTATCCAGGTATCTTTTTTTATTAATCCATGGTCACAGCTTATTACAAATAACTCAAACAAGTTAATCTACAGATAGACTTGGCGTTATGTGACATCATCATGCATTAATTTTATTTATATATTGTTGGTATTGTCATAAACTTTAAACTTATGTTTCTTCCTATGTTATTGAATGTACATTGACTGTCGGGAAAGTTTGAGACTGATTATGTATCTTTACACAAGCTAAATAAGAACATAATTAAGAATATTGAGCTCTTGATTACCATTCATGTCTTAAATGCTGATTTTTAAATGGATTAAATCACTAGAATGGGAAAAGTGTTGCTATGAAAACCTATGTTGCACAGAGCACTTAATTTATTTATTTTTACTTCAATTGAGAAGTACAGTCTTGGTTGAATATTAATTTTCTAGATTAAAGCACTAAAACGCCTGATGGTTATGTGATGTTTGCTATAACCTTCTGCTAGGTTTCGATGTCTTCTGAGGTTAAAACAATTCGAAAAAAGAAAATTGAAATAGGTGCTTTTAACCTTACTGTTAAACAAACGATATCAACTTCATGCAGGGATCAGTATGCTGTTATGAGGTATTTTGCCTGTATTTAAAGAGCATTAAAATACATATACCATTTCTTTTCGTGTGTAATATTACAACTGACATGTTTATACATTGCTATCAAGTGTTGACTGTGATAAACCATGTTTTCTATACCAGGTGGGTGGAGCCCAGCCAGAACTGTGTCCTCTTGGTGATGACCACACCTTACAGCAGTACATGGACAGATGGACAGTCCTAGTGACCAGCCTTAGACAACAGCTTCTACACAACCAGTGAGGGAGAACAACTTTTACATAGACAGATTTCATATACAATGTACCTCCAATTGCTCTGAAACAATTACAGGCAGGTGTACTGTGGACAAGTTATAAACTGAGTGTTTGCCTCGTTAAGCTACTGATAGAGCTTGAAGAGGCCAAATATCAGTGCCCCACTGGATGAGCAGATAATTTTTGGATCAAATAATTCGCATACGCAAACAACAAAGTAAACAGCTTAAATAGTGCTTTGATAAAATGTCTATATAAAATCACGTAAAATGTAGAAATAAGTGACTGATGAAAGTTAAGGACCTTTACCATAATTATACAACTGATCCTAGCAGATTTAACAATATTTTAATTTACAAGTTGACTGTAATTTCTTTGATTTTCTTTTCTTCTCAATTCTATAACCCACATGAACAACATTTTGTTTTCTTCTCCGTCATCAGTTTTATCTTTTCATCTACAGAGTCATTCAGTACTTTCTCTCCATGATTAAGATCCTCTTGAGCAAACAACCACACGGTACATTTCTTACATCCTTAAGCTTGCACAGTTCGCCTTGTTCTTGTCAGCTTCATTAACATACTTGCAGTTGTGCCATTGTTTTGCAAATACTGAAAATGAATCATTTGAGTCTGTCGTATGAAGGTTATAAATCTCTTAGATAAATGCAACTTTCTCATCAATGAATATATACATGTTTATATGCCTCATTGTCCCAAAATATGCCTCTAAGAAAACAGAAAACACCTGATGTCCATGCAGTTTTGTAAAGACATTGATGCTCCCAATATATGCATTCGTAACATGCTTGCCCTGCGTGTACAAAAGAATAGTTAGGTTTGTTTAAAGGTTGACTATTTTGTAAAAGAACAAATCTTCTTTTGTTAATCAATGTCAGTTTGATTTTATCAATAATTTAGGTAAATAATCCTATTATTTCCATTTTTTTCAAGTTTTTTGTTTTACTTCATGGATAAGGTTATTAAAGAGCGTCATTGTAAGCTGAAACTTATTAATACACAACATGCAAATTGAGAATGTATTATAAAGTCCGGCTGTGTAAACAAACACACAAGGCCACTATGGTTAGTTGCGTCAAGAGATCTTTGCCCCCCCCCCCCCCCCCTCCCCCTTGCTCTGCAAGTCGTATTTCGCTGGGATTTTGATGTTTTCCCGCAGCCAACATGTTGGCTTTGTGTTTAATTTAATGCAATACCAGGCTTAGTTTTCATGTGGACATCTTTATTTTTTACTATAAACATGCTTTTTCATTGCAATTGCTGTTTGGGACATTTAAGTAAAAACAGCAACCGTCTACCTGACTGCAAAATTCATCTCTTCCAAATGATTTCATAGCCTTCCAGGTGGGTGTGCATTGATTGATTGATTGACTGACTGACTGATTAAGTGTGAGTTTGTGTAAGTGAATTAGTTTAGGGCCAAAGCTATGAGCAACTTCACATATTCTCCGTTTCATTCGGCATATCAGACCATCATCAGACATTCTGCCATGAATTTAAGGCCATTTCATATTTTCCTCTGTTACTTTGATGATGTTTGATTAAATTATCTCTGCCATGTTACTGAGTAACACATTAAATATGGGCCTAAATCATCATTTATACTCTTACCAGATTTGTTTTCTTTCAAATATTTGCCTGCCTCAAGTTTATGCATTGTGCAGTAATTAACAGCTTTCTGATACATTTTGACTTTAAGAACATTATGAGGCTACTGTCAAGTAACTTGATGCCTTGGGTGTGCACTGGGTAACAAAGGCTGCCCAGTAATAAATGTTTCTTTCTTCTGAACAGACATTACTAGTAAATTTCTCAGTTGCAGAGTCTTTGATGCCAGAACCAACACAGCTCATGATGACAGATATACATGTTTCAGCATTGTTGACAGTACTGCTGTATTGGATGCCTTACAATTTTAGTGTGGAAATGTCATCTGATACACTCATAACTGCCTGTTTACCAAGGCGTATTTCCAGCATAGTTTCCATAAGTGCATTGTCATTCTCTGTCATTTTCAGGTACTCAATGTTGTGTTTGGGTAGAAATGCGAGTGGTACCACCAGTCACCTAATCAAACTTTCCCCTCACAGACAAAACGCTCAAGCGGACAGTGCCTGCAGTTTACGGCAAAGCTCTCAATTGTAGCCCTACAACCTTCAGGTAAGTAAAAAATCTGGGATACCAGCCATCTATGCACTCGCTATAAGTCCATACTTGTTTTGAGCAAAATTTACAGTTTCGGCATCAAAATTTAAGTTAGATGCCAGACCCAACCTTGTCACCTTTAGAATACTTAAATTCAGATGTTCTAAAATCAACTTACTTGTACACTACTTATGATGGATAAGAACTTTCTCAAATTGAGTATAAATGTGGTTTCCCAGATTTACACCCTCCTCTTGCAGATACTGCCGATGACGTAGATCTAGTGCACCGGGCCAGTTTTCTAGCCATGTGGAATTCACATCTCCAGCCGAACTAGAGCCAGGATTAATATCAGACTCCTTTACAGTAAGTTGAATTTCTGCCTATTTGTTTTCAACACTGCCAGAAGTCCAGCGTTTTAGCTTTCCTTTCATCATTTTTACACAAAGTATCCAGAAATTCTCAATGAAATTATAACTAAAAATAATGACAGCATTGGAGACCAAATACTAATTGATGTTCCATTATGTTTAGAAAGCACTTTTAGTGCTTTAAAATCAGATAAGTAAACAGGATTTTCATTGATTTTGTTAGAGACCTTGTGGACCTTTCATTCTTTACTGGGGGTAAGGGCAGATTAAATGTGTATGAGGGTGGGGGTGTAGGGATATGAAAGTAAATACTGTCATTTAAGGATTTGGGGTTTTTTTTAATCACCATTTTGTAGGTATTGATTGTATATCTATGATTTATGCTAAAATAAATCAAATTTGATAACTTTTACATTTTTGATCATTATTCAAATATGGAAATGCATGATTTATATTTGAAATTTAAAGTTTTTCTATCATAAAGCTCAAAAATACACATTTTGAATGGAGTGAAGGGACTAAATCATGGAGAAGGAACAAGTATAACACAAACACTGTATCATATATTTTTTTTATTTCATGTAAATCTATTAATCATATTTGAAGAAACATCAAATTTAGTCTGATCTCCATTTCTCAGAAAATCAGAAAATGTAGCTGTCAGAGGGCATATTCCATCAATAAGTATCATTGTCTTTTTCTCATTTTTTTTCATAGCAAAAGGAAAAAAAAATATATTTCTGTCTTAGATACACACTTAAAAGAGTTAGGAAAAGTAACAGTTTTAATGTACATAAATTAAATAAGTTAAGGTTTGCATATATATTCCATAAGGTGTCTGCCCACAACAAAATACTTCAGGGTGTTGAATCCCTTCATGAAGTTCTTTAAACATTGTTTCTCTCCACTTAGGTAGCATTTGATGTTGTATTTTCAAGTTTTCACATTATTTATATAATATTTGAAGACAATAATGTGGTTTTGAATGTTTTGCAGAACCTCCTTCTTGGGTGGATGGATTCAGAGATGACCCCAGAGATGCGGCCATGACTGTAGCACATGGACGTTATAGATATTGACTGTAAAGAAATGATGATAGCAGAAAAAAACGAAACTATTTTGATATGGTTTCTGGTGTAAAATCAACAGACAGTGTTCATAAGTGTTTGAAAGTTCATTAAGTGTTTGTGGGAAAATAGTGTTAAAGCTGAAATCTCTTCTGCAAATTCATAATTAAGTGGTGAACTGGATAAAATTTACATAAAACAAAGAAGAGAATCACATTGTGAGCCGACACCTTTTCATAGATGCCTCTGCCCTCTGCGCATGCGTTAAGTAACTAAGATTGACAGTTAAGGGTGCCGTTTTCTGAAGGCAGTTGCAGCGTATGTCATGAACCCGAATTTGAAAATAGATGTTTATCAGCTATCAAATTGTATTGACATCTATTCAGTGCACAATTTAAATATTTACATGACAATAATCAAATATCTCAGTTATGTTTCTTCCCGTGAAATGCTGTTTATAATTAACAACCAATTTAACTAATTTAGTACCAAAAATCTTTTGTTGATCATTATGAATACAAAAACTAAACAAGGTCGTCCCAGTTAAGTTCTGTACTATGCAAGCATACCTAGGTAATTCTAATAAACTAAATGTCAACAAACATTAATCAATTTTATTTGCTTTTATAAAATATTCAAAAAGACGCAACAATTTACCATTACCTGACACTCTTTCAATAAAACTAACGCCTGGGCGGTTTAACTTTCGCGCCAAAATACGACATGACTACATAAAGGGCAGAGCTAGTTGTTCAACTTAGTGCAAACACCAAATGAGTTAGCGCTTGCTCCATTTTCTGTAGATCGCCAAAATGAACTACCACTTATCTTTTAATATAATATATGAATTCACTTACCAAAAATGCATTTATAGATGAGTGGTAACACGAATCTTATCTAGTAATCAGTTATTATGTTACTTATTAAGTGGAATTCGTGAACCATATATAGTTACCTGTTTCACAGCTAAAAGAAGAGAACAGGTGGCAGTTCTGGACACTTCAAGCTAATTTTTAGTCTTATGATAATTATCTTAACCAAAAATGTTTATGGGAATATTAACTTAATTTAAGTGGTTAACACGAAACAATTTGCGAATGTTAACATGTTATCTTACGCCAGTTATATGCCACCATAGATAATGAAATAATTTTTTATTTAAACAAGAATTATCACCAGGAATGTAACGAATGCTATTAGTATTTGTTTTTGAGCCTATATATAGAAACCTAGAATAGAAATCATAGTATGACAAAAACTGATTTATAATGTAAAAGAGAATGATGAAGTAAAATAACTAGCACCCCCCCCACTTTTAGCTGATTAAAAAAGATACTAGTGTGCTTTTGGTTGTTAAAGTTGATATCCCAGTTTGCTTCAAATTTAAAGTCAGAAGAACCCTCAAAAGAGCTTCTAAAAAGCCAGTTTTTCTTCTACGGCAGTGTGCTTTTGACCCCAAAAGTGCCCCAAGAACCCATGGCCGAAATGGTTTCAGCCCTCCAGCTGCCAGGTCAATCACATCCTTGAAGTAACCAGTTATTGATCGGAGGCGGATATTTAGCTCAAGTTCACCACGACCGTCAAATATGTTTAACTCACTGACATCAAAATGGACAGGGCGAAAATACTGGTCATGGCCAACCTGCCTTACCAAGTTCGAGGTCCCTTCGCCCCAGCGTTCTTAAACTCTTGATTGAAAATAGATTTGTAGCTCAAGGTCACCACGAACTTTGAGCCACTGACCTCAAAATCGACAACTTTAAACGTTATCAGGATGTGGTATTTCGAAATCCTTCATGGGTTTACAAGAGTTGTTACAAGCCGGAACGAACTGTAGACAACGGACCGGATAAGGTGGTGACCTTTCAGAGAGCATAGTTATATACGCTTACATTATAACCTTTGCAATGGGACATGAATGGAAGCCGATTTACAGACGGCGTTGTTTGAGTATTGTCCCTTTTAACATTCATGCTGAATGCATGTCTACATACTCAAGATCTGATATAAACGCTATTGTTCATTGACTCCAAACAAAATGACTTTTAAAGCCTCAATTATACTCTACTATTATGTGTTAAATGGTCTTGTAATAAAACACGGTAATGAAATTGTTTGACAAAATGATCATTTGTTTTCGCATGCACTAGTTTGAACTAACCCTTGCTACCGATGTTGAGTGTAAATTTGTTTCTTTAAAGTGCTTTATGATCTTATTAACTTCCCTATTTATTGCTACTTCAACATTGACAGTTCATACACATGATTTTATTAGATTTGTATTGCATTAAGAGGCTTACAGTAAACTTCCTGTTTGCTTTCATTTGTAATAAACAAAATCCAATGATTCAACTTAGTTACATATATATATATATTGGCACCATGGTCGTAGCTGATAATTTCATGATTTAATGATCGGTTTAATGCCTTAGGAAGAGTTTCAGTCAATAGTACAATTAAGATATAATATATATACGTGTTTATCTAACTATACTTTTCATATGAATATATAGTTAATTGCGTGTTTTTTAACAGAGATATTCATCATGTTTATAACCAGGATTGTTTTGAACAAACCACCATAACATTATATGGAACAACAAGGCAGTAAGATTGCTATATATTTTCTTAAGAATGATTGGTTTCATGAATTGATAGAATGCAATTATAAGTGGAAGTACAATGCATGGTCATGTTTCACATGGCACATTCCAATTGCTTGTGTATGTTAATTTAATGTTGTCCGGTTAGCGCAGTGGTTAGCGCACTCGCTTCTCACCTAGGCGACCCGGGTTCGATTCCCGGCTTGGGCGCATGTGAGTTTGGTCAGTGGTCACCAAGTTGGACAAGTGGGTTTCCTCTGGGTACTCTGGTTTCCCCCACAACACAAGACCACACTCTCACGTAAAATCGTGCCAACGAGAGTGATTAATATAATTGGTAATAACTTGTTTCACAATCGTTGTAAAATAAATATGTTTAAACTAATGTCTGCATTTTGTTGTGAATTAGCTTACGGATATTTTTTATTTATTTGTATGATTTGGATGTATATGTTTTGAATCAAATTAGGATCCAATTATGTTCAATGTTACATATTTAAATAAAATTAGAAATACTTCGAATTATATTTCACTAGTATCCCCATAAATGACGAATAAATATAGGATGTTTTCCTACCATTTTTATGAAAGGTGTATAAGTATCTTCCGAGTTTCCGCAAAACACCCTGCGCGAGGGTCGGGATGAACCTATCTTATACGAGCGGCTATGGTAGATGCTTTTTCTCCCACCTCAGTTAAACAAAATGAAGTAAAAATGTATTTTATACTGGAACTCTTTTTTGCTTAGTGAAAATAAATGCGTATGGATATGCGATAGCACGTGGTTGTCATGGATATACGCGCAGTGATCCAGTTAATGTTAATAGTCAAATCGGTCTTTTTAAATAGTTCTAAGGAGAATGAAGCATTATTTCTTGAATGGTGCGTGAAAACTGTTTTATGGTGACATTTGAAGCGAGAAATAATTAATAAGCGTTCTAAATATTACCATAAGACAAGATTTCCTTGATGCTACTGACGACAGTCTTCAACAAGGGAGGTAATTACAATGTGGTAAAAGGAGTTTCATGCGGGCATTTTATCTTCGCCCGTGGGCAAGATAAGAATATCTAGCATGGTTAAATTATTGGATCTACTTATCTGAGGTGGGAGAAAGGTTCATTCCGACCCGTGCGTAGGGTGTTTTGCGGAAACGAGGTTTACCCTGCGCGAGGGTCGGGATGAACCTTTCTTACACGAGCGGCTATGGTAGATGCTTTTTCTCCCACCCCAGTTAAACAAAATTTAGTTAAACTGTATTTTTTTGCTGGAACTCTTGTGCTTAGTGAAAATAATTGCGTACGTATATGCAATAATTCGTGGTTGTCATGGATATTCGCGCAGTGATTCAGAGTGTGTTAATGGTCTGATCGGTCTTTAAATAGTTCTAAGAAGAGTGAAGCATTATTTCTTAAAAGGTGCGTTTAAACTGTTTTCTGGTGACATTTGAAGCGAGAAATAATAAACTAGCGTTCTAAATATTGCCACAAGACAAGGTTTCCATGATGCGCTACAGACGACAGTCTTCAACAAGGGAGGTAAAATGGATCTACTTATCTGAGGTGGGAGAAAAGCTTTTCTGGTTCCAACTAGTTAAATCAAATTGGTGGAGGTTTTCCATACTTGCATTTGAAAGTACTCCGTCGTTTATATGTGTAAGTAGGGATTCAATCTCGTATGACTCGTATTAAAAATGTTACATCATATCATATGATAAAAAATAAACTTTTGTCTTATATTGTTTCCTGTTACTTTAGGGTAATACTTGCCCACCTACCCCTATTAAAATACTAAGAGATACAGGAGCTTTTTAAACTCGTATTTTAGCAGATGTTCTGCCATTTTCTAAGAAGATTTCTGCCTGAACAAGTGTCTCTTTCTGTATTTTCATGCTAAGGTAACAAACCCATTTCTAAGACAAACTAGACACCATCTGGTATTTATCTACCAAGGTTAACTGATTGTTCTCCTTAAGGTCAAATGTACAAGGTTATAAAACGCTATCAAGTTCACAGCCTATACAAGAACACCAGCATGATCCTGAGATTACAACCTTGTCAAAAAGGAATATAGAACTGCACAGGTCCCAGTCTGTTGCTAAGAAAAAAATGAGAGTGGTCCCAAATTCATATCGTCCAGAAATACTTAGCTTAGTCCATGAAAAAACGTGCCAGGTCATTAAGGTGTAAATAAGACCCATCAAAAATAACTTAACTTTTTCATTCCATTCTTGTCAAAAAGAAGGGAAAACCTAACAGAAAAATATTAATTATTAGTGAACCCTATGCTTAAAAGCATATTTTCGGTCGAAAAAGGAATGCCAACACAGTGTTTGTGTAATAGTCTAATCGTGAAACTAGAATATACAAATATTCGTGTAAAGAAGGTAAATCAAAAGCGTTTGTGTTTTGATATTATTTTTGGAATCATGACTTTATAATGTTTGTTTACTAAATATTTAGAAAGCTTGTACATTTTTGGCATGCACATCTTACCTATCGACCTAAGTGACGAAAACAACAAGAACTAGTCCAAAGAGTGAACTTGCAAAAAAATCTGTCGACCTAATTGAATGTTTTGAACATTAACATTCAAACATTTTATGTTTACTTTAGTTGTGTCTTATTCGTCGTATTCAATTATTTGGAAAACAAATGTATACCTGCTGCTTTAAAGGACATATACGTTATATTCCAGATTTGATTCCTGTACTTAGTTTAAACATATTTTACACATGACAATACACTGAAATAAGATAAAGCATACACATAGCATCGAAAGGATTGCTTCCTGCATGCTTTCTCTATACTTTATTTAGAATAACCAATGTTACATTTTCCCATTTCAAACTATGTCTTCTTGACTGAACCATTTTTCCTATCATGAGTTCACGACTTAAATGTCGCCATTGATGTATCTTAAAGAGAAATAGATACACAGTTCTCAATAGTGACTGAGGCTTAAAAGTAAATCAGGCTATGAATATGCCAAATAATGATAAAACTATTTATAATTATTTTCCTACTTTTACGTTAAACCTTTTATTTCCTTTATATATTATTTCATACATTTCCTTTCGTCTCAGAACGATAATGTAGTGCATGTTCGGTCTTTTTACTCTCAATTAAAGTTGCATTGTTTAATCTCAACATTTAGGCCACAGGCCTACCCACATTAGTATCGCAAATCGAGGTCAGATATCGGCAGTTCTACTTTTTGACATGAGATGGCATGTTAGGAACTGCTGAATATATACAAATTATTGTCGTATGAAGTCATTCATTTCATTTTTGTAGCAAAACTAATTTCATTGTTAAATGCAATACAAGTAAGTTCCTGCAACCAAAGTTATCGGTTTATTAAAAAGAATGTTTGGTCCCATGTATTTCAATTGATCTTTTTATGAATCTAAGCGCTCTAGCGAACACATGTAAGCGACATATCGTTTAAGCGTGGCCTTACATATAAATACATATCAAGTTTTTCGCGTGATCATTACACTCAACCTTAAATTTGTATTCAGTTTTAAACTTCCTTAAAGGAATACAACTTTGTATTAGGTTGTTTATTTGATGTGTGGAAAGAAACCGGCATGTGGTTTTAAAATGGAGCTCTTCATTTCCTTTGGAATAATTGTTTTTTGTGGACAAGGTATTTAATTAAATAAGAAGCTAGAACTGTGTTTGATAAATTACGTAAAGAATAGGTATTACCGATACCCTCAAGTGACATTGACGATGATTACTTTAGACTACTATGGGGTCTTATCTACAATATTTCACATAAACATTTATATTGTTCAGCACAATATATGTAGGAAGAACTTAACTGTATTGAACACCCTTTATATATATTTTGTTAAAAAATATGACAAATTATTTCGCATACAATCTTTAATAACAACTATTTTAAGAAATTGAAAGGTATTAGATTTGTTTAACTATATTGTTTGCAACTTGTTTAGTAGATAAGCAAATCTGTTTTTTTCTTCTCTTTTTCCTGCAGCCAATTGTATAAACAATGATAAATAATTACCTCGGTAAGTAAAACCACCGGTAAATTCCGTGGTAAAATTACCATGGCGGTAAATGCGTTTGTATAAAAGTAATTACCATGGCGGTAAATTTACAAGGTTAGGGTGAAAGTTTACCCAGGTAAATTTTACCAAACTGTCCCATAATGCAATAGAGTGACGTTATTTTCCCGCACAGCTGTCAGATTGGAGGTATCTTTTTTATAACAAATGAACTTCCACATTTCATTTTTATAAAATTCTTTGTATTATTTTTAAAAGGCAGATTTAATGACAAACTTTATTAAATCGGTCCAACAAGTTACATGGTAAATATTCAACAAAATAGTACAAAATATTTATAAGCTACTTCTATTTCTGATCAATAAAACACATGCAACACTTCAAGGGGTAGGTTTATTCTGAATTCAGGGGTGTTACTCTTTACTTCATACAAAACGGTCAACGAATACCGCAGGAAAAGGGTAATATTCTTGCAATGCTATGCAAGTAATGATGTCACAATACATCTGAATAATTTAATAACAAAAATAAACTGACAGAAAAAATACTTGCTTAAACAAAATACAAAAAATCTCTTTGAATAAAATTTAATGGCATCGTCCGTTTTTTTCACGCTGACACTTAGGGAATTTAAAGTCAGTTTCAACTTGTCATAGAAATGATGCACTGAGTTTCATAGAATTGATTCTCATTAATTTGATCATTTTTTTATATCTTTAATCTAACGCGTACCATTGTTTCAGTATTTCATGTATTTGTTAATTAAAGATGGTAGTCCATTTTTATATTTTAAACTGAATTATTGCTGCAATTAGAAATATATGTAGGCAAAAACCACTGATTCTTTTAGTTTCAATACAGACATATTATAAGTGTACTTGATCTGTTCTATATCTCCTATGTGAAATGCCATTTCTTGAAGAATTCCACTTATTAGATGCTGCATCCAACCATTTTGCAAATTCATCAGATTTTTAAACTACATGAGACATTTGTATAATATATCAGTTATGATTATTAATAATGACTAAATGATCTTGAATCTTTTTCTTTTATCTTATTTGTAACTTATATATAAATGCTTGTACAACTATTTTTGTACCCCTAGGCTTGCAGTAACCTCAATTACTAAAATTTCAATCATGTATAATTTACTTAATGAAATTAATTTTAGTTTGTCATTTAATGTCAGCATTCTTTCTGTTTAAAATAGAATGAAACATGATCTCTTCAGTTATTGTAAATACTATTTAATAATATGTGTTTACTATTTTTAAATTAAGCTGTCCCATTGTCAATGTCAAATTTAAGTGTTAGGAGTACTTACTCATATAGTCACCATATTTATTTTTTACAGGAGCATAAAGTCAATATTCATGGAGTGTAACTTTTATTTTCTATTTTCATTAAACTATAAATGGTCTTAAATTCAAAATCAAAGTCAATTCTTAAGTAGATACCAATAACCAGAATCAGCAATACTAAACAGCATATAATACACTAGCGGCTCCAGGAAGTTCATTTAGTGATGTTTTCTTGACGTCACATTTGTCATATAACCTTGAACTTCCACTGATAGCAATCTAAAGAAAAGTGAAAATATTTTATAATCATTAAAATTATATGTTGTCTGTGTAAATCAGCATATTTTAAATGGCCGATTAATTGGGCGCGGATATTAAAATAAGGGGTGGGGGGGGGGGGGGTGACGGCGCTCCCTAAGGGCCAATGTTTTTTATAAATTTGAAAGGTAAGTTAACAAAAGCGTCGGTAAGAGATGATGGCTTTCACAATAAACATTTTGCTTTCACTCAAATGACATTATACTACTTTGTTTACTGATAATTTACAGAAAACCCCCCCACCTTATTATTACCTCACAGCTATTGGTGTCTTTAATCTGGTGCTTGTGATATGTTCTAACATCACACTGGCTCTGCTGGCTTTCGCTGATGAAAAACCTAAAATGATTATTTATATTCATTTTCACAATTATGAAATGGTTGTGTACAATTGAACATAAACGTGACATGTTTATCACAGAACTGTATATGTAGCAATATATATAAATTTTAACGAGCACAAAAAGTCATACTTGGGTATGTTGTCATACAACAGCTGTTGTTTCTTATCAAATATACAGTATACTTTTATACTTTTAGGCACTGTACAGTATCTGGTTAACAATCACCCCATCGGGTGCCTCTATACAGTATAAAACAAATCTGTAGAAATAGACTAGTTTTCAAGTTTCAAGTTTTAATTGTAATAAACCAGAAGGTCGTAGACCCATGAGGCATAAGGTGCACAATGGTAACAAATACAAATAATATGTACTTGTGCGGTAACATATTAACTAATAAATTTTATGACAATGGCTATAATGCAAGACTGTTACAAAATGTCTATTTGACATTATGTGAAAACCTTTGTAAACAAATTCACTCAACTTCTCCAATGTTCCTTCATTTTTCATACAATGGACAATCTATAACAAAATGGTATTCATCTTCTAAAATATTACATTCGATACATTTTTTTCTCATGTACGGGTATTGATACAGGTCTAGTCCATCTTCCAGTCTCTATACATAGTCTATGTGAGGAAACTCGTAATTTTGGTAAAGCTTTTCTAAATTTACTAATATTTATTTCATCTAAGTACAGCTGAGGCTTAAAACAAGTTATATGTCTATAAAAATTAGCCCTGGTAGAATCCTTTAATCTTCCATTCCATCCCTGAATAAATTGATCTTTTAAGCGTTGTCGTACATTTGCGAGAAATATGTTATCATTGCAAACATCTTGGAAAAGCCAAACTTCATAAAAACCAAGAGAACACAATACGACGTCATAGCTGTCATTTATTGTTCAATGTTTACAGGCGGTCAAAATTGATCGTAAATATTTATGTACAAAATACTCAAAATATGTCCGAAGTGGGATACATTTCTACACAGTAAGGTCGAGACCTGCAATCAAGTGTTGGTCTCGAACCACTGCAATGAATTTTGAAAGATGTTGGAATTATTTTAACGCGAAACAAGGTAAATACATGCTAAAACTGCAGATTTCTTGTGTCACTGTTTTTGTAAATGAAATTTGTTCCTTCGAATATTTTTAAAGCATAAATTTGTTCACACAGTGGTTATTGGCGATTTCTTACCTCTGTATTCCTGTCTTATATTGATATGGGTGTAATGGAACAGTCTTCTTTTCACGAAGTTTCAATTTGTCCTTAAAATCGACAAAATGAGTTGTAAATCGAGCGTTCCACCTGAACGAATTTTCGAGTTAATGTCTGAAAATTGGTATACGAATAGAAGAGCATATGATTAGTTAGGGACTGTTTTTACTTTTTCAATATTCGGAACAGTTTTGAAACTACAACTCTTCAAAATATACCACTGACGTCAATTTTGAGACCTCTGTCATATTTTTTTTTGCGTTCCAGCTACAATAAGCGATATTTTCAGCAGTTCTTCCTTTACCGCTATGAAATTTCAACCTCAAGTGCGTCTTGTGAAAACGTTCATGCACATATATTTTTTTTTCTCTTGTTTTACGTTTTTAGCTCGACTATTCAAAGAATATGGAGAGCTATACTACTCACACATAGGTTAATATCTCAGCAACTACTTGAGTTATTGCATTGAGACTTGATACAATGGTACTCAACCATCCAACCTACTTAATTAATCAAGTTAGATAACTCTTCTTTGCATTTGATGCCAATAATAGGCCTTTATTATTTGACTTAGAAATGCTGGTTAAGGTTTTGCGTGCAAGCACACATAGGTTAATATCTCAGCAACTACTTGAGGTATTGCATTGAGACTTGAATCATTGGTACTCAACCATCCAACCTACTTAATTAACCAAGTTAGATAACTCCAGTTTGCATTTAATTCAAATAATAGGCATTTATACTTCGACTTAGAAATTCTGGTTAAGGTTTTGCGTGCAAGCACACATAGGTTAATATCTCTGCAACTACCTGTGGTATTGCATTGAGACTTTATACAATGGTACTCAACCATCCAACCTAATTAATCAACCAAGTTAGATAATCTACTTTGCATTTAATGCAAATAATTGCCCTTTATTATTCGACTTAGAAATTCTTGTTAAGGTTTTGTGTGCAAGCACACATTATTTTAATATCAAAGCAACTACTTGATGTATTGCATTGAGACTCGATACAATGGTACTCAACCATCCAACCTACTTAATTAACCATGTAAGATAACTCTAGTTTCATTTAATGCAAATAATTGCCCTTTATTATTCGACATAGAAACTCTGGTTAAGGTTTTGCGTGTAAGCACACATAGGGTAATTTCTAAGCAACTACTCGATGCATTGAATTGAGACTTTATATAATGGTATTCAACCACATAACGTAATTGAATAACCAAGATTTATAACTGTATTTTGCAAATAATTGCCCTTTATTATTAGACTTAAAAAATCTGGTTGAAATTTTCCATGTAACCACATTTATGTTACTATCTCAGCACATCATGAATTGCATTGAAATCTAATCTAACAGTGATCCATGCATGTTTGGCCAAAACTTTTCAATCCTTACACTGAAAAGCGGCGGAATAGTCGAGCGCGCTGTCTCTGTGACAGCTCTTGTTTTTATTTCAAATTCGTCTAATACGTCATTTTTTTGCGGGAAAAACGGCGTCGTTTTTCGTTGAAAAGAGTGAACCTTTTTTAATTCTTGAAAAAACTGCTCGTTTAATTTTTGATTTTTTTAAATACATGTATTCAATGTTTTATTACAAATCGCCTAATATCAAGAAAAGGGTACCTTACCGACTTCGTTTTTGCGCAGTATCAAATAATCTAACCCCTATACCTGTTTCTTTTTCAATACGTATTGTATTAAAACGTTTAGCATGACCAAGAACGCACACTGTCATGAATATTCCCCGTAACTGAAAAACGAGCAGAACTGTTGAAAACATTCCAGAACCCTTTATGCTTTCAGTATCCAGCATAACGTTGTCGGGGAATGGTACATCTGGAGGTTTCACAGTTCAAGAGAACGAATCCCTGCAGTTGACGTGTTCTACGTCTACCGATGTACAGTATGTATCATATAGAAGAAGACTAATGGGATTAGCTTCTAAGACAATCACCTCAGTAGGGTACGGACCATCAGGCTGTGGCACGGACCCCACACCGCCGTCCTACTTCAGCTGTTCCTGTGTAAGTAAAAAGCAGTACGTCTGTGTCATCCGGAACGTCACCAGAGACATGAATGGACACGTGTTGTTATGTTTACTTCCAGGAGGAGATCTAAATGACGTCAGTGGGGATCAAACACTCGTCGTATCAAGTATGTAATATCTACCTATAAAGTGTCTAATGTGAGTATGACAAGCATGTTTAATCGTCAAAACAAGTATGCATTATCTTCGAAACAAATATGAATGTATGTATTAGGTATTGTTATCTTTAAAAGTATCACGTATATGTTATTTTCGTAACATAAATATATTATAGTCGTTACAAGTATGCATTATCTTTGTTACAAGTATGTAGTATTTTGCGTATCAAGAATGAATTATCGTTGAAAAATTACAGAGTATCGTCGTGACTAGAATTCATTATTGTCGTTACAAGTATGCAGTATCGTTGTAACAATAATGTATTATCGTTGTACAAATTATATAGTATCGTCGTGTCTAGAATCTATATCCTTCGTTACATGTATGTAGTATGTTTTCTCACCATAACAAGTTTTTAGTATCGTTGTTAAAAGAATGTTTTATCGTCGTTACAAGAATATATTATCTCCGTTACAAGTTTGTATTATCGTCGAAACAAGAATGTACTACCGTCGTTTTTAAGTATCTTTTATAACCGTGGCTTGTATAAATCATCGTAGTTACATGTATGTATTATCCTCCTTACAGGTATATATTATCGTCGAAGCAAGTTTGTAGTAACATCATAAAAAGTAAATAGTATCGTCATAAAATGCATGCAGTATCGCTCTTACAGCTATGTAGTATCGGCGAAATAAGTTTGTAATAATTTTACGTCGAAAAAAGTAAATAGTATCGTCGTATAATTTATGCAGTATCGCTTGAACAAGTATGTTGTATCACTGTAACAAGTACATAGTATCGCTGTAACAAGTATGTAATAACGTCGTAAAATGTATAAAGTAACGTCATAAAATGTATGCAGTATCGCTCTAACAAGTATGTAGTGAGGTCGTAAAAATTATACAGTATCGTCATAAAATGTATGCAGTATCGCTGTAACAAGTATGTAGTATCGCTGTAACAAGTATGTAGTATCGCTATAACAAATATGTAGTATCGGTGTAACACGTATGTAGTATCGCTCTTACAAGTATGTAGTTTCGACGTTATAAGTTTGTAATAACGTCGTAAAAAGTATATAGTATCGTCGTATAATGTACGCAGTATCGCTGTAACAAGTATGTAGTATCGTCGTATAATGTATCCAGTATCGCTGTAACAAGTATATAGTATCGTCGTATAATGTATGAAATATCGCTGTAACAAGTATGTAGTATCGCTGTCACAAGTATGTAGTATCGTCGTATAATGTATGCAGTATCGCTGTAACAAGTATATAGTTTCGTCGTATAATGAATGCAGTATCACTGTAACAAGTATGTAGTATCGCTGTAACAAGTATATAGTATCGTCGTAACATGTATGCAGTATCGCTGTAACAAGTATATAGTATCGTCGTATAATGTATGCAGTATCGCTGTAACAAGTATGTAGTATCGCTGTAACAAGTATGTAGTATCGCTCTAGCAAGTATGTAGTATCGCTCTAGCAAGTATGTAGTATCGCTGTAACAAGTATGTAGTATCGCTGTAACAAGTATGTAGTATCGCTGTAACAAGTATGTAGTATCGCTCTAGCAAGTATGTAGCTGTAACAAGTATGTAGTATCGCTCTAGCAAGTATGTAGTATCGCTGTAACAAGTATTTAGTATCGCTGTAACAAGTATGTAGTATCGCTCTAGCAAGTATGTAGCTGTAACAAGTATGTAGTATCGCTCTAGCAAGTATGTAGTATCGCTGTAACAAGTATGTAGTATCGCTGTAACAAGTATGTAGTATCGCTCTTACAAGTATGTAGTATCGCTGTAACAAGTATGTAGTATCGCTGTAACAAGTATGTAGTATCGCTCTTACAAGTATTTAGTATCGCTGTAACAAGTATGTAACTGTAACAAGTATGTAGCTGTAACAAGTATGTAGTATCGCTGTAACAAGTATGTAGCTGTAACAAGTATGTAGCTGAAACAAGTATGTAGTATCGCTGTAACAAGTATGTAGCTGTAACAAGTATGTAGTATCGCTCTTACAAGTATGTAGTATCGCTCTTACAAGTATGTAGTATCGCTCTTACAAGTATTTAGTATCGCTGTAACAAGTATGTAACTGTAACAAGTATGTAGCTGTAACAAGTATGTAGTATCGCTGTAACAAGTATGTAGCTGTAACAAGTATGTAGCTGAAACAAGTATGTAGTATCGCTGTAACAAGTATGTAGCTGTAACAAGTATGTAGCTGTAACAAGTATGTAGCTGTCACAAGTATGTAGTATCGCTCTTACAAGTATGTAGTATCGCTCTTACAAGTATGTAGTATCGCTGTAACAAGTATGTAGTATCGCTGTAACAAGTATGTAGTATCGCTCTTACAAGTATGTAGTATCGCTGTAACAAGTATGTAACTGTAACAAGTATGTAGCTGTAACAAGTATGTAGTATCGCTGTAACAAGTATGTAGCTGTAACAAGTATGTAGTATCGCTGTAACAAGTATGTAACTGTAACAAGTATGTAGTATCGCTGTAACAAGTATGTAGTATCGCTGTAACAAGTATGTAGTATCGCTGTAACAAGTATGTAGCTGTAACAAGTATGTAATATCGCTGTAACAAGTATGTAGCTGTAACAAGTATGTAGTATCGCTGTAACAAGTATGTAACTGTAACAAGTATGTAGCTGTAACAAGTATGTAGTATCGCTGTAACAAGTATGTAGCTGTAACAAGTATGTAGTATCGCTCTTACAAGTATGTAGTATCGCTGTAACAAGTATGTAGTATCGCTGTAACAAGTATGTAGTATCGCTGTAACAAGTATGTAGTATCGCTGTAACAAGTATGTAGTATCGCTATTACAAGTATTTAGTATCGCTGTAACAAGTATGTAGTATCGCTGTAACAAGTATGTAGCTGTAACAAGTATGTAGTATCGCTCTAGCAAGTATGTAGTATCGCTCTAGCAAGTATGTAGTATCGCTGTAACAAGTATGTAGTATCGCTCTAGCAAGTATATAGTATCGACGTTATAAGTATGCAGTATCGCTCTAGCAAGTATATAGTATCGCTGTAACAAGTATGTAGTATCGCTCTTACAAGTATGTAGTATCGCTCTTACAAGTATGTAGTATCACTGTAACAAGTATGTAGTATCGCTGTAACAAGTATGTAGTATCGCTCTAGCAAGTATGTAGCTGTAACAAGTATGTAGTATCGCTCTAGCAAGTATGTAGTATCGCTGTAACAAGTATGTAGTATCGCTGTAACAAGTATGTAGTATCGCTCTTACAAGTATGTAGTATCGCTGTAACAAGTATGTAGTATCGCTGTAACAAGTATGTAGTATCGCTGTAACAAGTATTTAGTATCGCTGTAACAAGTATGTAGTATCGCTCTTACAAGTATTTAGTATCGCTGTAACAAGTATGTAGCTGTAACAAGTATGTAGCTGTAACAAGTATGTAGCTGTAACAAGTATGTAGTATCGCTGTAACAAGTATGTAGCTGTAACAAGTATGTAGTATCGCTGTAACAAGTATGTAGCTGTAACAAGTATGTAGCTGTAACAAGTATGTAGTATCGCTGTAACAAGTATGTAGCTGTAACAAGTATGTAGCTGTAACAAGTATGTAGCTGTAACAAGTATGTAGTATCGCTCTTACAAGTATGTAGTATCGCTGTAACAAGTATGTAGCTGTAACAAGTATGTAGCTGTAACAAGTATGTAGCTGTCACAAGTATGTAGTATCGCTGTAACAAGTATGTAGCTGTAACAAGTATGTAGCTGTAACAAGTATGTAGCTGTAACAAGTATGTAGCTGTCACAAGTATGTAGTATCGCTCTTACAAGTATGTAGTATCGCTGTAAAAATGCTAAAGTATCGTCGTAAAATGTATGCAGTATAGCTCTTACAAGTATACATTATCGCTGTAATAAGTATGTAGTATCGTCGTCGAAGCGTTCATATATTATCTTCGTACACGACATTGGCAACTTATCGCCTTAAGAAATATGTAGTATTGTCGTAAAATAAACGATTTGTCATTTATTCACTATTTTTCGATAAAACTAAGTATTGAGGAAAAAAGATTTAAATATATAAATCCGCATTTCACGATACAATGAACTTGATGAAGACTTGAAGTGTGCATTGAACGCCATTTTGTATGTGAAGCAAATAAGTCTGATTAATTCTTGTAAATGTGAGTTTAACTGAGATGCATGGATTTTATTTTTTAAATAAATATAAATCTAATTTACTCCACGCTCCTGACACATGTAAATATAAGCATTTTAACTTTATATGCACATATTTTTCTGTAAGAAGACATAATATGATTCAATAGATTGATCATTTGATGTTTAATATCATCATTTATAACGGTTAAGCATGGATTTACAACGTTTGTTTTTAATATCTAGCTGTTAGCATGTTTCATTTGATCACTTAAAATAATCGTTGATGTGATGTCGATGGGCGCTGCCATTTTTAGGTATTCTGAACGATCAGGGTCAGCTGCGTACATTTTAAGGATAGACTGAGCTTGGTGACATATACAGGTCTTACGTATCTTGTTAAAATGACTTATCAATCTCGAAAACAACTTGCTAACATATTTAACCGACTTACGTATTGTATATAAGGGTTTAATGATTGAATTGTGTGGTAAGTATTGTGCAGTTTGTCGACTTACCGAAATCACCCCCTCCCCTATCTTGCTGCCCTTCCCCCTCCCCCCCACGTGATCATCTCAGTCAACCAACCAAGCAACAACAAAGTCTTTATTAAGTGACTAGTAGCTTGATTTTAAAACGCGAATGAAAACTTTGGTCTTCAAAAACGATATCATCTTTTGCTGAGAGTTCAAGTTTTTTATATCATAGTTATAACAATCCATATGATTTGCCGCTCTTTATTCGTCATACATAAAAAGCATTTTACAAAACATGAGCAAGTCCCTTTAATTCCACGAAACTCCGCGGAAACTTGATAGGAATCTACGCTTTAATTTCTTTTGTTTAAACAAAACTATAATTGATTATGACGGCTGCAGTAAATTGCTGCTTTTGTTTTTCAGGCCAATTTCCGAGAAAATATTTGATAAACTTTAAAACATTAGGTTTTACATGAAATTAGCTCACCCAAATAAATGCAGTCGTTTTGCTCATCAAATATCAGAACGTCACTTTTGCTCAGGCCCCAAAAAAATTACCTGTGTTTCCGGTAACCCGACCGACCCTATTTTTTCTCGCCGACCCTTATCTTTTTTAGGCATATAAGTAAAAAAATAAATATATCGTCATTATTTTTGTTGTTTGTCTGTCTCTTTTTTCCGGAGATTAAACTTTTATTCCTGATTATGTATTACCGAGACGCTTTGTGAACAGGGAAACAAAATGGCGGAGATCGGCGATCCCTGTCCGATATCTTTAAATTGGCAAACGCATGTTTATGGTCCAAAGACGTGGTTGATCACAGGAGACACATTTGGCTGTCTTTATAATGAAAATATTTAGGATATAGTTCGTGGTGTTATTTATCCACGTCCAAAATAGAACTTACCTTTTTACAATAGGCTTTCCGTATTATGCAGGCTTCATACGATTAGGCTCTGAGTATTCATGCAGGCTTAATTGCGAGGTTCACATTTCATTAATCGTTACATTAATTTATCCGCAATTATCAATGTTAATTATTTCGCCTAATCTAAGTCCCATCAACTGAAATCCAAACAAAAACCTGCGAAAGTTATAACAAGACATATATAGGAATGTGTCGGCTGCGGATCAAACGGTACAATTTGTGACGTCAGAGCACGAGCGGTAATAAGATCAAAGGCGCGTGGCTATTGTTTGTTTGTAATAAGATTGGTCGGTCGGATACCGTATGATACCTTTTGACTGCCAGGATTTCGTCTAGGCTGGTAAAAAAATACCATACGATCGAAAACATGTAATAATCAATCATCGTCGTCTGGGAATCTTAAAACAATGACCGAAATGTTTGAATTCACTACGAATATGAATGAAACTTTGATTGTTACGAGAATAACGATAAATTATAAATAATAAAATAAGATACGTAAAATAAATCCATATCCGCGTTTACTTGTTCTATTATTAAGTTTCCTCCACATAAGAGAGCTCACAGTTGAAATGAATCGGCGATTTTTTTCAAGCAAATTAACAAATTTAGTTGATAAATGACTGTTTCGCTAGAACATCATCACAGATTTGTAGAAATTGAAGTGCTTGATTTGTTCTAAAAACGATATCATCTTATAAAGGAGTATTGTATACAATTCTGTTTTTTTCTGACTTTTTGTTAATTATGGAAAGCTTAGATATAATATAATTGATTTGATGCAACATAATTTTGCATGAAATCGTAACTGCAATAAAAAGAAAAAAAAAAAAATCCCGACCGACCGCCCTATTTTTTTCGCTATGTTACCGGAAACACAGATTTTTTTTTTGGGCCTCATGTTAACAATGTTTGATCACATCATGGCTCAAAAGTTGCATTCTATTTTGTTATACTAGAATAAAAAGCTTTATTACTATTTAAAGAGTTTTGCAGATCACATTTAAGGTGACTGGGGTCAAACACGCGTTCAAAGTTTAAAGCGCATGGTCCTTCCTCGTTTTCTGTGGAAATTTTAACCACCAACAGTAATTGTCTTATATGTATACGCTACATTGTACATTGTAAGTCAAGACGATATTTATTTGGTGCTTACGCCCACGTATACAAATAAATCGCTCATTTATTCATTTATCCTCATAATCATATGGATGGAATGATATCAGTTCGGGTCAGTGTATAAACACACATTGAGTACACGCCGGGTAATCATTGGAGCCATAACATTTTGTTATGTGTTGAAAAACCTAAGGTACGAGAACAATTCTCACGAATATCCAGATTTTTACGTTGTCAACACTAACGTCTAGCAAGATATGCAAGTTCTAGACGATCAGATATTAAATTTTATTGAGAACTTTTACATTTAGAACAACTCATGGCCATTACTATGTGGAACTACATTCTCCAATCTTATAAATTTACTCGTATATACCTCTAAAAATGAAAAATAAGAAACCAAACTCACTGTTTACATCCATATTCCACTCATTGGCACTATAACGGAAGACGCGTTGGAGCATTTTCAACACATAACAAAATGTTATGGCTCCAATGATTACCCGGCGTCGAGTACGCAACAGGGTTTCATGGTTTGCATTGTTTGGTAATTTTATCATTATTAAGGTTAATTGAGATGTTTAAATATTTGTGTGAGAAGCTCGTCTTTCATCCAAATATAAAGACTTAATTAAAGATGAATATAACACAACTCCCCTTCGATTACGAAAATAATGAAACAAACGGTGTGCACTATATCTCTCCCTGTGATAAACCATTTTTCTGATCAAAATCATGCATCATTCGTTTGCATCCCTATTATTTTTCATCAGTTAATGTAAATAACGATTTAAAAATGTACCTGTTCATCGTTTTTTTCCGTTTAGATTTTCTTGGGTTGATGGGAATCCGGCCACATACAATTTTCTTACGAGCCTGCACGCGCCTTATATGAGTGAAGATTAACTAGCCTTTCTGGTTCCAACTTGCTGAATAAATTTTAATAGCCCATCATACAAATAGTACATGAACCGTAGACGTTCTTGGAAGGATGGACATTAGAGACCATAGTTATTTAATATCTACACTTGATTTGTATAGTATTTATTAGTAGCTAATTCAACTTGGTAGGTCTACAATTTGACCTGTAGCGCTTGTCGCCAGAAATTAAGATACAGCACAGCCTTTTCGCCTATAGAAGTACAAAAGTTTACCGTTTAATGCTGCATATTAAATTTGCTTTTACCATTCTTATTCATAAGAGGTTCGATCATGATAAATCTAACGCATAGCATCATCACCATGGTGAACGAGAATGGCTCTTACAAGATGCGAGATTTCCCCAATATACCAAGAAATAATAGATGAGGACAATTTTTGTTTTTCTGATTGCTTAAGTTTATTGTTATTAAAAAGCAATTGAACATCAATAGATAAAACGCCAATTCAATAAAATTACCATTCATCCCCTTACCTAGATTATAAAGTAGGTTTGATCTGCTGTACTGGAAATATAATCATTCTGATAACTATATACAAAACTTGCGGACACTAATACTTAAAGTTATTTGAGTGTAATGTGTTCAATTACAGTCGGCGTAACTGCGGTGTCTATGGTTTTCCCGGCGGTCAGCTCCGTCTCTGTCATTGATAACAGCGCCCGGCAGTTCCGGTGTGAGACATCTGCCGGAAACCCCCAGGCCACCGTGGAGTGGTACAAGGATAACGGTACACCTGATAGGGCGGATGACACTCAGATTACTACCGGGACAGAGACAGACACTAACGCAAGTGGCACTCTCATTGTCACTATAGGTAGACTGACGTTGACTGTGCAGAGAAACGATCATGATTTGGGCGTATACTGCAGGGCAAACAACGGCGGAGATTGGCTATACTCCTCTAGTGTTGTCTTAGATGTTCAGTGTAAGAATATAGTGTTGTTCTTATAGTAACTTTTGTTAAGTAGCAAAATACAGGTCGTGATATATTTGTCTAACAAAATCATTCAAGCACACATAATTCGAAATCACCAAGACAATTGCCGGTTATGACAAATCTGATGCTAAACCGCTTAATTGCAACCTATTAGTTAATAACACAATAGACGTTTATTTGTAGAATATAAGGTTTAATCTAAATAGTTTTTATAGGTTAAGTGGTAGGTGTATGGGGAAAACACGCAAAACCTTGTTAACATTATAGATTCAACATGTTAACCAATATGTATTATTAAACGTGACCAAAATAAATTATGTCTTTAAAGGGTAGAAATGTATTCTCGTGTAAAGTTCAAAACGCTTTTAAAACGAAATTCAGGGAATTTTTTAATCGTCAACCGTGAATTACTTAAAATATTTTTTATACAATCTAGGTCATCTTTTACTGTAGTTAAATTTAAGTTCATGTTTGTGTGGTAAGCGGATATAACGATTAAGATGAATGTTGAAATGCATCCTTACTCGTGTTAAATTCAAAATGTTATGATATTTGATCATAATGTTAGGCCTCTGCGTACACTTTTATATTAGTATCTTACTAGTTACACAGAACCAAGGCACTAAATTATTTCGCCATCAAAATGCAAACTCGTTTCGCCATGTGAAAGACTTCAATGTTTATGGTGAAAAAAAATAATGATGGAGCCTATAATGAAGACATGACTCATTCATTTCCTATCAGGTGACTAGGTAATTATATATCGTCCAATGTATGTATGCAAAGTAATATTTCGTAATTTTTCAAACGCTTTAGCAATTGTTTTTTTTTTTTAAAAATGGCATCATTACCCGCATGTTCAATACATTTGGAACCTTTACGTCCTATACATTTTACGAACATTTTGTTTTAAAAAATATTTTGGCATTTGTTATGTACTAACAGTTTACAGTGGCTCTGTAGGAGTACGTAAATACAATATTAGCTGTTGAAAAGCGATAGTGAACTGGCAACAACGCATAAATATGAACATGAATAAACACGCATATTCCTAATAATCATGGTGAAAACATTTGTATCGCCGGACGATCTCCATAACCATTGATATATATCAGGTACATTTATACCTTTACTCTATTCACAAAATAACTATTTCAATCTAAAATATACTAAAAGAGTTCCGATATTTCATTACATGTACAGATGATATTAGCATGTTCTATTTGGTATTTGATATGAAAACACGTATCCGTCGAGTCCGATAATAACGTCATAAATCATACCCATAAATGATTTACTGCATCTTTTTAGCTTTAAAAAAACAAGCTCCAACAATTACTTTTCCCCGGACGGTATATGCTTTATCTTACTGTATCGTAGAGAAAAATAATATGGTTAACATATACTAAAAAGTATACTTATATTAATCCACAAGGTATCCTACTTTAAGTCCGATTTAGCATTCTTGTACATATCTTTACCGGATGTTTCTCATTATCCTGTTTATACAAACAGTATCCTTCTTTGATTCTATTTACAGACGAACCTTTAAATCCGAAAGTATTATATAAGGTTTCCGAGGTTACCTCCCCTATACGGGTCATATCCGGACATTCCATGACGCTCAGCTGCACCAGCACGGGAAACCCAAATCCCACTTACACCTGGACGTACCCTGGTGGAAACGCACATAGTGGATCCACGCTCACACTTGCCAGCGTGCAGACCACACTCGCCGGGGATGTCATGTGTACAGCAATGAACACGTTGTCACCTACTGGAGGAACAGCGGTTGTAAAAAGTAGACAAACAACCATTAACCTTCAAGTTCTGTGTAAGTGAGGTCAAACAAAGAGGATCATGCATTAATCCATCTGTTAAGATGGATTCGTTTCCGGATACGGCAATATATTTCACCAAATGCAGCTGTAGTTCTACTCTCATGAACATATTATTCAAATACCTAATTATTCAAATTAGAATCAAAGCGGCTGTAACATGGTTATATCTTATTCATCTTCTTTGAACGATATTGTTCTGCAGTGCAGTTGACTGGTTTTAATGATCCTAGCTTTTTTGGTTTGAGAATATTTGCTTACTGCTAATATTTGCTAATATTATAACTCGACGAAATATAGGTAAGGGGAAGTACATCTGATTATACAGATAATTTATTTATACTACTTGCAGTTGAACACAAGAGGAAAATTCATTTCGAAATTATATCTATTTTTATATACATTTTATCCTAAATTTAGGAATTCTATGAAGTGCATATGAATTAATACCAATTTAAATACAATCGTTCGCAACAACTGTTTTTTTATATTTTGAATTATAAACTGTTTTCATACACAACTAGATTTCTATGTTTATTAATGATTTAAATTTGAAGCTTTTAGCTATAGAACTTATCGAGTATGATGACACATATTTATAATTCATTATTATGGATCTGCAATGCTTTTACGATTACACACGCTTTAACGAGTAAATAACGCTTTAACGGTTATGTGTAGACCAAAAACAACAGAAAATAATTACATTTTCGCTGTATCGCAAATGTAATTACAATTTATGTTCATCGCCAGGAACAGATTCATTGTTAATGAACAAATATCATGTATATGGACAAACAATTCCTAGTGTTATCATTGCATCATGCTAATTATACGAAGCCATTGGTCTATCACTGGAACGTCCTAAAGTGAATTAACTCTAAAGATGAACTTTAGTAACATAACTGTACTTTATAAAATTTATATGCATTTTTTCAATGGCCTCCCGAATTATCAGTTGCGTCTTTCATGTTTAACGTATACTAGTGGAAGGAACATCCGTGTTACAATAAACCGATCCCAAGTCGAAGGCAAGCAAGTACTAGTTAGCCAACCCACCCCAGATTACAATCATACATCACATTGTACACATATTGTACTATTATATATGTAGATTCCCCGCGTGCACCATCATGTACCATAAGCGGGACCACAATATCAACCACTGCTATACTCGTGGAGGGCACAGATCGCACCATCAACTGCACAAGTTCGGCAAACCCGCCCCTGATCACTTACACTTGGTCAACTCCGCGACGTGGTCAAGTGTCTGGAGCCAGTTTATCCCTTATCAATGTCCAGCACACCACCGACCAAGGCCAGTACACTCTGACGGTTACAAACACAATGGATCCCACAGGAGAAAACATGGAAACGGGAACTAGCAACACAATGTTCTCAGTGAATGTTCAGTGTAAGTGTATTTAGGCATTTATTACATAGTTTGTGATGTAAGTCTGTATGGCAACACATTTCCAATGGATTCTCGGGTGAGACGATCGTCAGTTAATATAGATAACCTTATTTTAGTGTGTGAGCTTTGCTACTAGTGTGCGGAGGTAACCGTTTCCAAACAGGTAAACTCGGGGCGTTTACCAACATCACAATGCATTAAAGACGAGCTTTTCAACTCTGACACATGCTTCAATATGTTTGAGTATGTTTCTACCCTTGTACGGTAAATAAACTAAATATTCAGTTTTATACCTTATTTACAAATCTTACACAAGTAAATAATGCTTGGAATCAAAAAGATCTATTTTAAAGAGAGGATTTGTGAATCGAAGCAAAACCTATTAACATGATCATAGGTCTACTTGGCGCGATAAAGTCCGACGAATGCTGTATCAAAGGAAGTAAATATCATTGAAAACATTTTCTGAAATATATGTTGAACTCACAAAATACCAAAAATCGATCTCGAAATTATTTCTTGCTAGGCAACAAAATTAAAAAAATGGTTGCGTCGCACTTACCTTATCAGTATGTTTCCGTTGTGTCCAGTTTTAAAAATACCAATATTTTAAATGATTAGCTGTCATAAGTAGTTCAGTGTATTATTAATGAACAATGTCGTCATCATGAAATGATGTCATAATATAATTTTGATAATAAAACTAGTGTATTAATTTTGACATGACTTATAAAAATAATTAAAGCGATGAAAATGTGCGCTCCATTTATAATGATTTTCTATTCTATTATGTCAGTCATACCAGAGGTATGGCCATGAGAAAACACACCAAAATGTGTTGCCATATATCTTATAGTAAGTTAACAAACAATTAGTAAGCTTTACAGACTTATTGTTTAGCATATATATATATTTGGGTCACATGAGCACAAAGGTAGTATTTTGTCTGTCGTGAACATTTTGCATATGCAGCCTAGTTTTCTTACCCAATTTAATGAAAATTAGAATGTGTTTTATTTTATTTTTAGACATAGATCAACCTTTTGGCAATGATACGTCTAGAAGTAGATGACTTGGTCAGTAACACTGTTGATTAACATGAATTGCAATTTGAGTTGCTACGGCACACACACTAAATTAGGATTGTTTACGTGTAATGCGAGGCCCTTTCATTGTTATATGGGTACACTGTCATAAAGACGTTACATGTAAACTGTTGGTTTAGGATGCAATACTTACGTAGCATATTTTTAAGAACTTCGTCTCAAAACGAAAAACAAAGGGGCACGCTCAAATCTTTAAAATGACACTCTTATTCAAAATCAATCACGTACAAACATAAATTTTGAGTGATAAATCCTTAATTACTTACTAAATAATGCATGTATGGAAAATATCAATTACTGATAACAAGATTGTAACCGTGTATTTAATAACTGAAAACCCAAGAATATTATATGATTGGTGAATGAATAAAGATTTACAGTGATCTACTATCGTCTCAAAAGGTAGAAATACCGTGTATTATGCACATTTCTTTCAAAATGAACTCGGAATCCTTCATAAGAACCATTGTTTACGACATTTATGTATCCTTTCTGGTATATCTTAACAATTGTATAAATTGTGGTAAATCTTATTTGGGAGTAATAGTGCATCTTTAACTATTTTCCAGTTTTTGTAATAACACACCAATCTATAAAAACAAACAATAAACCGCTGTTAACATTATTTGCTAATTATTTCCTCATTGCAATTAAAATAAAGACAACAACAAATATTTGAAATTAAATAAGTGATTTTCTCTGAAAATTTCTTTTGTAAATCTAGCCACCTGTCAATGCCATTTTCACTCGTTGACGGTGAAGGACATTTTTTCCGCTCATAGTTGAATTTGTAACAAATTTCTAGTTGCAACAGCAAAGAGTAAACAACAAGAAGGTGAATATCAGAATGTATGTACATATGAAGCCACATGATAATTTCATACCTAAATAATGCTTCGAATGTGAATTTTAATAATTTTATTTTGCTATCATAACATCAAAACGGAAAATTCTATCCAAATATTGCATATTCTTTCAGCTTAAAGTATGGCCACCATATTTTTAAGCCAATCAAAAGTTGGACGATGTATCTTTCGTATGGCATATCGCATGTATATTATATAAAACAGTTACCACACGGAAAGGAAACTCGTTCCAAACGTTGGTCGTCGTCCTCGTTATGTTAGTAATCTTTAACCACAGATAAAAAAAATCTCCTGAAATATGATTCAAGGGGTAGGCTTTCCGTACGGATAATATCCGGATGTTTATCTTTATCATATACATGTGCACCTGAATTTCGCTTCATTTACAGTTGAACCTTCAACCCCTATGGTTTCCTACCAGGGTTCCGCAATAATCTCCAATTTGCGTGTAATATCCGGACGTTCCATGACTCTCAACTGCAGCAGCACGGGAAATCCGAGCCCCACTTATACGTGGACGTACCCTGGTGGAGAGTCACATAGTGGCCCTAACCTCACATTCAGCACCGTGCAGACCATACACGCCGGAGATGTCACGTGTACGGCAGAGAACACGTTGTCACCTACTGGGGAGAAAGCGGTTGATAGAGCACGACAAACAACCTCGACTCTCCAAGTTCTGTGTAAGTTTGTTTCTGAATATGTTAATTTTTCAATTAATAGGGATTTAGACCAGGTCCTTTAAAGAATGGTGATTCTGGACTAGAATGATTATAAACTAGAATGATTCTTGAACAGGTTGATTCTGGACTTGGGTGATTCTAGACTCCGGTGTTTCTTGACTAGGGAGATTTTTGACCAGGGTGATTCTGGATTAGCGTGACTTCGCACACAAAGAAGAAAGAGATTACAAAAATCAATACTGATTATGAAAGTTGCAACCAACTGCTCTTAGCAATATAGTACTGGACTAAACTGTCGTGTTATATGACTATAATTATAACAATTATATTTTGACAAACCATATAATGTTTGATTATATATGTGCTTATAAAATACACATCATTGTTGGAATCAGATTGTACAAAGTTGTACACAAAGAATGTCAAGTTTTGATTGGGGTCAATATCATTCATATAAATTATAGAGCATGACATGTATATATATATATATAAACTCGAGAAAGTATTGAATGTATACAACTTTTGTGGATTTTTTTAGGAATGTAAAATATAAAATTTTACCTATAAACATCTGAAACGTATACATATATGCTATAGCAGTTGGACCTATATTGATATAATAATATGTCTTATTGATATACAGATTGCTTTTGTGAATTTTGTTATACTAAATCATGAACAGATGAAAGCAAATAATTTAAGGCTCATTCAAAACCATACATTAACATGTACATTACATGTCATGGCATATCATGGATTATGCATTGTAAGCCAAATACTCCTGTGAAAAAATATGTTAAGGGATCAAAAATTGATAAATTATATTGTTTCTATTCGGATTAAATGGATAGTAGAACATTGGAAAAATATGGAGGTCAGTGTCTGTCATGTGTATACTGAGCATTATAATGATTTCCATAGCAATGTAAATCTAGATCAGTTCGTATACACTGGTAGAGGTTTGCCAATCAAAGTAATTCTGTGAGGTGTTCAGTTGTAAGGTGGTCACGTGTGTGTGTTTGTTTTCCTATTATCTCCACAATATGCCAAATTCGGTTAACAAAGTGTTGACAGCTTTTTAATATTTTGTTGAGGTTCGCTGACGTTAAAGCTCTAATGGCTGCTACATATACAAGATAAAAATGTAAATGAAGTTAGTCTTAGAATTGAGTTCTCATATGAATCTTACCGCAAAAATAGATAAATAAAAACATATCTTGTGCGATAAGATTGTAGCGAAGGAAAGATAGTTTTACGGTGATAATCTTTTATACGTTTAAAATGGTTTCACATTTGTATATTTAACAAAACCATTATCAATGTATAAGATGGCATAGAATCTGTGGCAAAGCATAAAATAAATCAAGTACTGATTTTGTGTTAACATTGATGATAATAAAATTCGGAATCAGTATGATGATTGAAAAGGGGAGAAACTATAGAATAGATTTAGGTTAACGGTATTAGCCCGATATTCGAAAAGTTTCGCTTCTCGTCACGGCGTCGGCGGTCTGGTTTAAATTTAGGGCAAGTTGGCATTTGCTCTTATAATTGCAATACTCTTCATTCAATACACATACTAGTTTACACAGTTGTTTAGGGCCATCACATAATGCGGTTACATAACTCCATATTATCTTAAATAAAAATTATGGCCACTGAATAACTTAGGAACTAAAGAATAGTTTTAGAGCAAATTCAAGTTTTAGAGCAAGGTTGGTTTTTAATTAATAACTTAAAATTAGGTTACATAACTTCATATTAACCCTATATACAATTGTTGCAATTGATTGACTATTTGTTTATTCTTTTGACAGGCACATTATAATATTTTATATCCATGTTTTCACAAAGTAAAACCTGGTTATAAGAATGACGTGTGTCGTTGTTCGAGCGAGCCGATGAGAGGACGGCGTTAAACTGTACTATGGTATCGAATAATTTTAGTTAAGTTTAGCATATAGTGACCAAACATGGTTTACAGGAATAGAACTGTTTTCGGGGTCCCTAGGATCAAAGTAAGTGTTACTATTTATAAAAATATTGGGTATTGACACTTAAGATAGGGTTGACATATTGCGACCAAACTTCGTATATATAAGACGTTTATAGAGACATATTATTGGATTGTGTTAAGGCCCCATGATTCATGGTCAAGTTCAAGGTCACTGTTTGCTAAAATAGAAAAATGGTTAGTACTCTATAATTAAGTTGACATATTGTGACCAAACTTTTTTTTATTATTCGATATTTCTAAGTCAAAAGCTTAAATCTTAGGTTTGCAAATTGGCAGCGTAAAATAAAATATCCGTCTTTAATGCGGCGTTTCCGCATTGACGTCTTTGTTTCTTGTGTGTCCAATGTATTCAAATTTACAGGTTAGATATATGCTAGGTTGTATTGTGATTACAAAACCTTTTGCGTAGCTAACAATCATTTGTCATGTCAAAATGAATTGATTATATAACAAAAACTTTAATTTTTCATTCTGAATTTAATTTAAGGAAAGATTATATATTCCATGGCATATTAACTATATTTGCAATGTACTTGAAAATATATATCCAAATTGCCATATATTAATAATATTGCATTCTGTGTATGCATTTTTTGTACATACTTTTGAAACTGTCGGAAACTGTAATACCTGTCAGCTATTAATTGGTTGATTATTAAAATTCGTGTGCAGTACCAAAGACGCAAAATACTATTTGAAATGAAGGTTTACACCACAATATACAAATTGAAATGCTTCTGACAATATATATGAACGAATATGCAAAGAAAAAATCAAGAGATGGAAGTATGCATCATCATCATCATCATCATCATCATCATCATCATCACCACCGTCAGCATCACCACGACCATCACCAGCGCCGCCGCCGCCATCATCATCATCCTCATCATCATCATCATCATCATTATCATCATTATCTTCATCATCAACATAGTCATCATCACATCATCACAACCACCACCAAGACCAACAACTTCGCCGCCGCCGCCGCCGTCACCGCCACCACCGCCACCACCACCACCATCATCATCATCATCATCATCATCATAATCACAGCCACCATACCACCACCATGATGATGATGATGATGATGATGGTGGTGGTGGTATAATAATGATGATGATGGTGGTGTTGGCGGCGGCGGCGGCGGCGGCGGCGGCGGCGGTGGTGGTCGTGGTGCTGGTTGTGATTATGATGATGATCATCATCATACCATCATTATCATCAAGTATGGATCATCACCATCATCATCATCATCATCATCATGTATATAGAGGATCTCAAATGAGTGTTTATTTTGTATCAAATTTATTAAACGAGTTTTTATCGTTTTTAAATGACGAGTTTAATAAATTTGATACAAAATAAACACAAATTTGAGATTCTATTTATAACATAACTCATTTACGGTACAAATCTAGGTCAAAGTTTCATACTTTAATCCATTGAAATCAAGCAAATCAATAATAATGCCATAAAGTCATAAACGTGTGACGTCATAAGTAATCACGCGAGTGTGAACATGTCATTTGGCGTTTGAAGTTTAAAAAGAACATAAGTCAGCGTCACAGTCGCTTTCAATAGTGCGAATTCGCTTCGTAGCTGGCCGATTACAGCATGGATTTATGTCATTTTAATTGATATGCACAAGGACATTACTTCCGTGAATTTAAAGTATGGTGAAAAGCAAACTGAGTTCTTGCACAATAAGCAAGCGCGTATTGCCATCTGTTCCTTGCCAAAGTAACGTTATATAAATTAAATAAAAATTATCATTAAATAAATTTATATCTGAACTCTGAATTTTATTAAGAAATTTACACAATTAAGTTGTGGACAATCAGATAGATGGCATAGAGGCATAGAGGGTTATGACCTTACTTGGTATATTTTCCATATTTACTCCTTAATTTTTTTATTTTTCTATTAACACGGGGGGAATAAAATTCGATCTTGCACTGAAATCATTTTTTTCATCCATTTTTCAAGGTCATTAATTTCTTGCCCCGCTTGAGAGACTCTAGTTTGACCACATACCTTGTAGGGAGACTCCGTACGAAGGGAGATAACCGCTGCGTATAATTTTCGCCAAACGCACGAGAAATAAGTACACTAACATAAACTAGTTTCGAGCTAATTGATACTTCATGTGTTCATCTCACTTTTTATATAAAAACAATAACGGGTTGATACCTTTTCCGGCAGAAAACAATAACACATAAATTTGCCATTTGAAACAAATAAATCGCATCGTTGGTTTATTAAATTATTTAGGGAGTTATCCAAACCTAAAAAATAGTGTTTAGGTATATAACTAAACAGCTTAAATTCCCCATAACGTATAGTGCCACAGTTAAATGATGCATCGACTAAGAAAAGTGCTGTGTATAAAGCATGTTCTATGTCATGCCCCCTAAAGACCTCAATACTTTAGTTTAAAAGAATAAAGTCAAATGTTCTGCATAGATTTATCAGTGAAATAAAATTGATATTTAACTGTTTCAAACAGGGAAAATATTTAATTGATATTTTTCACTGTTTTAAAAATCTCGCGTCCAAATGAAACTATTTCCAAAAGGATTTAACGTTCGCATACAATTCGAAGCGTTTTTTGTAAAGCTACAATTATATGTTTATTTCATATCCTTTTTTTTGCATATAATCAAATTATAATAGCGGCTGGGTTTCATGTTTAGAGGGTGATACGCTAAAACAAATAAACATGATTTTTGTATAATTTATTTCACAATTACAAGGCCATGCAAATGATACTTATTTTTGTTGTTGCTTTCAGCCTGTTGATCAAATTTAGAATGGTGGCTCTTTATAAGCTATTATATCTTGGGAATTGCATGGTCCCTTAAAACACAATAGAAATGTCCGACAAAGCAGGAGATACACAGATAATACATTTACATGAAATATTTAACTTGAAGCTGGCTGAACAATTGTTTGGTTATCAGTAAAAAAATCGCATACACGGAATAGAAATTGGGTCAAGAGATTACGCACCCAGGCAATTATGTTGAACACAAAAAGACCATCCTGTTGTAACAACATACTTTTGAAACAACGGTATTACAGGATTACACATATTTGTATCATGTTCTAGTCTATGCGTGAGATTCATTGAATTAAAAAAAAATGATATAAGTAAAGTTTACCAGATGGAATGTGCATTCATGAAAGTTGGCTGTCACAAGCCGTGTCATTTTCGGCCTACAAACTATAATAAATATTGCAAGCAGCACAACTGGCTAATAACCCTCCATGAAGTGTTCTTAAAGTATCTATGCAAAATATAAAAGGTGTGTTCCTTGGAGGATTTTAAAGTTTAGTAGGGTTATTACTACTGCGTTTTGATTCGAGGGGTTGTATTCGACTCGAGTGGATTTTTGCAGATTCGGATTTCACGAGGCGCTAGCCGATTGACACAAGGTCTGCAAAAATCCACGCATTTTAATGACGCACTATTTTTTCTTGACGATATTTTAAAAATGCGCAATGATACTTGTTATGGCGTGACGTTAGCAGAGTGGAAAAAGACTGTATTGCACTGGAATACGGGCCACCTAATATTGCGACATGTATTGCGTTTGGATTTATAATGGCTATATAATAAAAAAACTCCGCATATAATAAACATTTTTATACTTACGCCGTGTATAGTTGTTATTTATTCTAATTCCGTGTTTCTGTGTGGGCTACCTGTTTTCAGAGGATGGCTTCATATTTATTTAATTGGCGTCGTTTGTTGAGTCGGGTTGTGTTGTTATGGTTCAGGGCCTCAGTTCAATAAAATATTAAACCAAGCCCTTGTAAAAATCGCCATTTATTATATAATCCTGGTCCGGAATCGCCCATGTCCAGAATCGCCTTTTGTTGTTCAGAATAACCCTGTTATAGAATCACCATTTCACATATATATACATATACATTGATAACACTGTCGACCACGTGTTCGCCTCGGTTGACAACATTTCTAAAATTGATAAATTCAGCCATCTAATATTTATATATTGTCATCCTTGAACTTCGTGTTGTAAATTTAATATTCACATATAGTTAATCATGACCTATTTAATTATACGAATGCCTTATTGTTCCCATTTGTATGATACTTGTAACACTTGTCGAACACTGGTGTTCGTCCGCGCCTAGCAGATGCAAATTTGAGTTTGTGTTGTAACAAATAAGTGATTTTAACAGATTTAAAAGCGAATTTTCTTATTTATAGTTTATGAAGCTTAATGTACAAATAAATATGGCTTACATCTTAAAATCATGTTAACTAAAGGAAGACATTTTCGCTACAAGTTCAAGTCCAAAGGATCTTTTCAAAACATTTGTTTTCAAAAGCCTCTTAAATATCATTGGCGTCTATAATGTATGATTTAATCTAGTTGAGGACACATACTGCATTGTCGGCTGAACTTGTTTCTTCAAACCGACCTAATCTTACTTCTACTCTTCTCGTAGATCCACCAAGAAAACCATCATGCACCATAAGCGGGACCACAATATCAACCACTGCTATACTCGTGGAGGGCACAGATCGCACCATCAACTGCACAAGTTCGGCAAACCCGCCCCTGATCACTTACACTTGGTCAACTCCGCGACGTGGTCACGTGTCTGGAGCCAGTTTATCCCTGATCAACGTCCAACACAGCGCCGACCAAGGCCAGTACACTCTGACGGTTACAAACACAATGGATCCCACAGGAGAAAACATGGAAACGGGAACTAGCAACACAATGTTCTCAGTGGATGTTCAGTGTACGTTGTTTTACTGACCTGTTACTAATGTACGTATTTATTCTTTAATATGGCAGTAACTATTATAGCATGAGCAATCTGGACTGGAGCAATGAATGGAAATCTGTGTTAAATGCTGTTCAATATAAATTTGCAGAAACGCATATATACAGCCAATAGTTTTGCCGTTTTCAGGCTTGAAGAAAGCTGAAAATAACTTTATTTCTATTTCTGTAGTTGGTCCCAAAGTACAACTTCGGGAGATCCATGCCATATTAAGGGACATAGACTTAAACTTCCAGTGCCCATTTGTTTCTGGGAATCCTTCTGAGACATCCTTTGTCTGGACTAGATCAGTTGACAGCAGACAATGGAACAGCCAGATTGTCAGTATCAGCTCTGTAAAGAAATCAGACGCCGGCATGTATACGTGCACCGCAACGAACCAGATGACGCCCACTGGAGCGCCCGGCATCACTGGAAGTCATAGCGGAACCTTTTACCTTAATGTTCAGTGTATGTAAAGGTTTGAGTACGAGTATACCTTACATTCACGTAAAATGTGATCTCAGATAGCTATTTTGTGCGGTCGTTTTCGTGCGCCAAATTTGGTTGCTTATATTTTAGCGTTATAGTCTTTGCCGTCTTCATTAAGCCATTTAGGTGTTTTGTATGTCGGGACAAAAGTTTGAAAACAGTGTACATAATTCGTTATCCAAAATATCTAATCTATTGTCTTAAGCATTGACCGGACAATATTTCTGAATCCATGTTATTTGTTGAATATGGGTTATATTTGGTAATGTAGTAGGTTATTAGGTCAAATGTTCGCCATATCTTATGAAAACACAAAGGCTAATTTGTCCACTCAGTCTGCATGATGTGTCTCTGTTTATAAGCAACTGGTAAATTTGTGTTTCATGTCCGTTCGTAGGGTAAGTTTCTTGCTTAAACGTACGAACAAAGCAATGTCCAAGATTTATCATTCTACTTGTACATATGAAACGTAGTAACAAAGTCATTTAGTAAAAGGTTCAATACACTGATACTACAATTAAGACCATGTTTATGCGAGCGTATAGTAGTATAATCCTAACTACGGTTATTGCTGAATCATCTCCCTTTTCCACTTTGACCGTTTGTTTTCATAATGAAGCTGTTTTTCCGCACAAACTCAAACTGACTAAAGGAATTTAAGAGAAACTTAGAGAATTTAGATGTTTATCAATGAGAGTGTTTTCAATTGGCAAGAACTTAAACCATATATACCGTGCTTTATGCTTGTTTTTCCCCTTTACCATATGTATTACGTATGGTCCGGAGTATAACACTCGAGGTATTGACTTGAAAATTTACACACAGATAAACTAATTGAGGAAATATGCATATGCATGCGTTTCTTTTTGTCCGGAGCATGAGTCAAAGACATTGAGATAGTAATTTTAAACTTATATACAGATATCATCTTATTGAGAAGGGTGCAACGCACAGGAATCATCACACTGAATTAGTCTTTCATCAATAATTACGCTTCGTTCGTTTTAAAAACGTTAGCGAAACATTTTCTAACTCCAAAGCTCGTAAGATATTGAATTCAAACTTTATAAGCATATACAACGTACTGAAGTCAAGTTTAATGTACAGCAACAATCACTCGGGTTTCAGAATTGTAATCTTTGTTATTTTTATGTATGAACAGAGTTAATATAATACAATCACATAGTTTAATATTTTATTATTTAACAATAAGATTTTCTCTGCACATTAATTACTGAAGTCATAATGCGTCTAGTGTTAAAATGATGAAATAGTATTACATGACCAAACATAACACAATAAACACTTAAGGGGTGTGGAGCCAAATGTCAAATATCTCTTGAAGTCCGTCGTGTCGAAGTTCTGTTAAACTGCAAATCAACAGATTATAAACTCGTGTAAAATGTGCAACAAAAAGAAGAAAGAGACATCACTGCTATTCTGAACAAATAGTTTACCAGAACCACGAAAATACAGAACTTACTTCGAAAATACAAACAAAGCATCTTATACACACATTTAACAAATGCGGAACTAAACAGTGGAGAATCCAAACATACCAAATCACATTATGCCAAGAATTTTAAAATGTAAAAGAGAAGATGTCTGTCCAGATGTCTGTCCAAACGATATATTTGAACTGAGAAAAACTCACGAAATCTAGGCGCTTTAAAAATGCTGATTTTACAACATATTATTATTTTAAGGGAACAGTCAAAAAGGCAAATCAGCACTGAGTGACATCTGTATTATCTAGATTATAGTAAATTGTTGACCATGTAGAGTTAACTTTCATTGAAAATTGGTTAGAATGCTAATTTATAAATATGTTTTTTTTGTCATCTAGTTAATTAAACAACACTCATGCACAAGTACAATGTAGAGAGGAGAGTCGTTTTTAATCCATTACTTACACAGCTGTAAGGGTAAATGTAATTATGTCAGCTGTAAAATCATCTCAAGGCAGTGCAATAACAGATACAAATAAATATGCACATTCACAATAATGGATGTTTGAACCCGCCTCCCATTTAATAACATGTACGTTTTACAGTTTGATTCGAGCTTAGTGGACTAAACGTATGCATACGAATTTCAACAACTCTCGTCGTACAACGTTTCAAATATTGAGTACAGGACCCGTGAACAAAAGTAGAGTTTCAGCCTCAAAATGATTACACACAAAATGTACATTAAAGTAAACAAAATCTATTATTAACAGCACAGCAATACTCAAATACATTTTCCAGATGAATCTGTCGTCAGTGACTTCCATGTTACTCAGCACATCGGAACTTTCAACGTTACACAATCTGAGTACAGCAATGTGACGTTTACCTGCACGGTGGATAGCAATCCTTCGTCAACCATCAATATTCGAAAGGAAGGTGAAATAAGGAGATCCATCGATAATTCAAAACAGCTTGAATACACCATTGCAAACCTAACATGCTGGGATGCCGGGCTTTATACTTGTGATGGCAGCAATGAGTTTAATACCGACACCCTTTCGATGAAGAACTTGAAGTTGCTTGTTACATGTAAGTTGAATACAACTTTAAACGAAAACTGCTTACTTGACAAAAGGATAAAGGCAATCAATAGTATCGAAACATAAATGATCATCGAATATAAAATGATTTAAGTGCCGTTAATTGAAACAATGCAACACAAAGCATAATTTATATATATATATATATATATATATATATATATATATATATATATATATAGTGTTTGAAACATATTATGTTCATAGAAAAAGAAAAAAAAATGTAATCAATAAAATTATTTTCAGGCAGACCAAGGCGTCCACCTGGCGAAGTTGTGGAGTTGACCTTTGTAGCCCGCCATCACGAACAAGTAACACTGAAGTACACTGTGTTTGCGTATCCGGTCCCTAGTCCATCACAGTTTGTCTGGAAAAGATGCAAGCCAACTTGTGCTCATTTATCAAATCTCCCTGGGAAATACGAAATAAGAACAACAGGGTTGTCTAGTAATTTGACCATTTTGGGAGTCGATACTGGTGATTACGGCGTGTACAGTATTTCGGTTAGCAATGGCATTGGCGAAGAGCTAGTCGAAGAAATTTATCTCAAACCAGCTGGTTAGTCACTAATTAAGATGCTGCAATATATATTGTATGGTTTGGCACTGATATTCTAAATGACATAACTCTTTACAGTTAAAGCGAAACAAATAGAATGTGATCCTTAAGTTTTCCGTACGAAAAAGCTCTTACTAAAGCACTAAAATTAAGTATGTATATCGCGAACTGAATACTATACAGGAGTTGTGTCCGTCACGTCAGGTCACGTCCCTGAACATTCCAATTTCGCATGTACCTCCAACATTTTGCACCTAGACTACTCATGTAATTTCATTTGGTTCAGCATACAGGAGCAGCGATGCCCCTGCATATTTCACATTGCCCTACAATTGGTACACACTTGCCATGATTGTGAAATTTGCAGAAAAACACTTTGTGCCCTGTTAAGTATTCATTCCTTCTATGATAGATCAATTACCATGCATATCACATATTAAAATTGAATTGCTAAGTCGGTCGCACATTTCTTGGAGTCTTCGATGTTCCTTCCCCGGAATCCATTATATATTATTCAGATTACTTTACAGAATATACCGTAGGAAAGTCATTATGTTAACTATTCATGTTAACTATTCATGTTCAACCGTAACTTCTAGGCTATTTCCCTTTTGTCTAAGATGTCCAATCTAACGCCGGATTTAACCGCATCAAGTATTCACTAGTGCGAAGAGTCTTCAGTCAAATTCACCACGGTATTCAACGGAGTTAAAAAATATGAATAAACTGGGTACCGAGGACGACGAAATTTGTACGTTTACCGCAATTCTGTTGAAGATATTTTCGTAGATCTAAAACAATTGGTGCGCTTTTCGTGCGAAATGTTTAATGAATCGGCAAATATCTGCGAGAACAATCGTAAATAAAACGAGCACTATTTTATATACTTTGATTTTTATCATTTTTTTTATTAGATAAAGTATAAGTTGATGTATTGTGAAAAATTAATCATATTTGATTTAAAATTAGTTTTAAATGTACACAATAAAGAAAGAAACAGTGCTAATTGTGTTTTGTTGTATTTTTATAAAAGCAATGCACGTTATATCGGTTATGCAATTATAAAGAAACATGTGTTTCCTTAACAGATGTGTATAATAAGCCCAAATCGCAACAGTTCTACATGTAGCTTTATTAAAGTGCGTACACAACTACATTCACTTAATAAATGTAAATAATATTAAATATTAAATGATTACTTAAAGTAAATTCCTACGGTCATTCCAGTTCCATATCATCATTATTAATGATATTGAGAAAAAACAACATAGTCTTTAACATATGTTTCAGGACCACCAGATCCACCAACGGAACTCCATGTTATTGAGGAGTCCATCGGAGAAACACAAGCAATACTAACATGGATACCTGGATTTAATAACGGTTTAAGTCAAACATTTCATTTATCGTATGGAACATTGATTGAATTGGCAACCATAACTAAAGTGAATATTTCTCAAAACGAATTCGAAGAAAGCATTAACTATACAATAAACAAACTGCAACCTGAAAAGCAGTACTATGTGGAACTTTTTGCTTCTAATGCCGAAGGGAACTCCATGAGAGTCAACGCAACATTTACAACATTGGTGCATCTTGTTAGTAAGTAATTCATTCTCTATATTCCATTTAATAAATTCACCATTATATGTACGCATGATTTTGAACTTAGCGCCGCCGTTGTTCTGCCGATGTGCAACCACTGCAGCTGTACTACTGATTTACGGTATCAATGCGGTAGTAGTACGGTATCACATCGGTAAAAACGGTAGAAATGTGAAAGTATATCATCGAGGCTACTACTACTACTACTACTGCTACTGCTACTGATACTGCACCCGCTACCGCTACCGCTACAGCTACCACTACCGCTACCGCTACCGCTACCTTTCCTACTTCTACTACTACTACCTACTACTACTACTACTACTACTACTACTACTACTACTACTACTACTACTACTACTACTACTACTACTACTACTACTACCGTCACTACCACAACCACCACCACCACCACCACTATTCATACCACTACCACTACCACTACCACTACTACTACTACTACTACTACTACTACTACTACTACTACTACTACTGCTACTACTACAATTACTACCACTACCACTACTACTACTACTACTACTACTACTACTACTACTACTACTACTACTACTACTACTACTACTACTACTACTACTACTACTACTACCACTACTACTACCACTACCACTACCACTACCACTACCACTCCTACAACTACTACTACTACTACCACTACCACTACCACTACCACGACCACTACCACTACCACTACCACTACCACTACTACTACTACTACTACTACTACTACTACTACTACTACTGTCACCACCACAACCACCACCACCACCACCACTAATCATATCACTACCACTACCACTACCACCACTACTACTACTACTACTACTACTACTACTACTACTACTACTACTACTACTACTACTACTACTACTACTACTACTACTACTACTACTACTACTACTACTACTACTACTACTGCTACTACTACAATTACTACCATTACCACTACCACTACCACTACTACTACTTCTACTACTACTACTACTACTACTACTACTACTACTACTACTACTACTACTACTACTACTACTACTACTACTACTACTACTACTCCTACTCCTACTACTACTCCTACTACTACTACTTATACTACTACTACTACTACTACTACTACTACTATTACTACTACTACAACTTGTACCTACTTCTACTTCTACTTCTACTACAGTACTACTACTACTTCTTCTAAATAACGTTTTCTTAACAATTTTATTTCTTGTGTTTGTTGTTTTGTAGCAATGAGTGTCTTTTTGTTTTACTCTTAGCTTTGCGGCATCAAAAAGCTGTTTGTGACGTTTTGATTGCTGAGCTAGTTCCTGTAGTTTTCTATGTTTTGTTTCATGAATGAGTTGATCCAGATGGTCCATCAGCTGCTATAATTGGTGGATCAATCGGAGGTGTCATTTTCGCAGTGTTGATTATTGGAGGCGTTATTTTGGGCGTAATGAAATTGAGAAAACTCGGTAAGTGATTAAATAAGTTTGATTACGTTTAACCTTCACACATCAGTTTTCATTAAGGCTTGGACAACGCAGCTAATGTATGATTTGTCCTAAGAAGGGCACACAGTCAGTGTTGAGAACGTTCATTTATGTTCCTATGTTTTCGCCAACAATAACTTAATAATATTAGCTTAATGATTCAGTAATAAGAAGCAATGCAAATGTAACCTGCTGTATGGAATCAAAATGAGATTTCAGCAATCTTCTGGTTGCCATTACAAATTTGATCGATTACTTATAAGGCTCATCGGTGAACAACAACTATGTTTTGCATCAGGTGTATGTTTTAAGGCTTATCTTCTAAGAAAGGAATCCTAACTTGAACTAAAAGATATATACAACAGCTGCTCAAAAATAAAACTTTAAGGCAAAACTATACATTCATGCCAGTGTCAATCTACTAATTGTTATCAGTTTAATGGTTTTTTAAGAACGTTGTCGTCTTTGTTGTTTCTTCTTTGTAGAACAGTTATTTTGTGTGTTTTTTTTATGATCGGTTTTGAATACCGAAATTTAACGCGATGACGCCAAACAATCATGCATTTAGTTGCATATTGAGAGTGTTTTTTATCTCACACTATATCGCTATTAATTGAAAGCGATTGGTTGTCGAAAATGCAAAAATAACATGAAATTCCATGTTGTCAGACTAATACTTAATATTGATATCATTATTGTTATCCATGTTATCAAACATATTAGAAAATCTGATACACGGTTAACTGAAGAATAACAGAAATACAGCATTGTCTGCGTTTACTCTCAACGTATTTGGCATTCAGAATTCGGAAACAAATATAGATTTTGGGGGTGGGGGTCCTGATGGAAATAATAATTAATCACCATATATACACGTGATTGCTTTAAAGTTAGAATAGATGAACTCGGGTTTTCAAAAAAAACCTGGAACAAATGATGTTTAAAACATATTGAATGTATTATAGGATGTTTAATTACAACCATTCAAACATCAATAACTAAAATGAGCATTTCTGATGTTTAATGTTTTCTGTTATAATAGTATTTAGACACTGATTTGGTTAAATATTTTTGACAAAACCTGGATTAGAAAAGCATTGGATTTTGAATAAGGATATATTACATGTATTTGTGTGCATTTGTTGTGCTGTGTATATATCGACGCAAAAGGGCAAATTGAATTTTGTGATGACATGTACATAGACAGAGTTTCATTTTGGTAACTCCATGACAATTTCAAATGCACAAAGAAGAACAAAAGACATAAAACCAACATTGTATTCAGTTTCAGTTGTATACCCATAATAATAAAATACAAAACTAATAATTGTAAACATAGCTTTGGTCCTCAAATTGGCATTGCTTTTACAAAGGAAGACGTACATCCCATAGGTTTTGTTTTGTATAGATATACAATAATTATGCAATAAGCGATTTTTATAGGTATATAACTGCTTGCTTTGAGTTCGACATAGTCACCTCAATGGCGGTTTGGTTTATGTACGTCTATCCGTCTGTTTTTGCGGGAGTGCGCGCGTTTGTCCAGTTTTGGCTTGTTCAAGCTATTACTTTGCCATGGGGGATTGTAAAATAAGTTCATACACGTGTTCACTATGAGGAGAAGGCGTGTCGAGTACACGAAAGATGTCTATAGATCAAAGGGCAATGTCGCACATGAACTACATTTTTTCTTAAAACGTTTTCAAAACAGTTACAGCAGCGGGCTCGATTTTATTGGTGTTTCGCCGACACACATATATTTAATTGAAAGTGTTTTTTAAACATATTTTAATCATAATCAAAGGATCTATTAATACATCTTAATATGTTCTTCTCCAAACCTTAGCAAAAGTACATAGTTAGTGACGGAAATTTGTACATCTAACAATGGAAGATGACACAATGAAATTGATATTGATGGAATATTAAAGTACCAGGTTTAGTATTTAAGTTAAATGTAAAATATAATTTTGGTTTATTTAACATTATTAAATAGTTTAAGGGAAATTATACAAAGGCGACGCACACTGACAAGACAGTAGTATTAAGTAAAACAAGTTTGTGTTATCAACAGCTTTAAGGTAATCTTGTTCTTTTTCATTAATCAAACACAAAAGTCTTTGATTATGTTCGACAACAAAATGAGAATTTAAAGAGGAAGAAAAAAGAGTATGGCGGTATGTTTAAATGAAATACTTCTACTTTATGGCCAAATCTTTTACTGAGCTCTAAAAAACGATTGACAGTGGTGCTGAATATCATAGGTTCACAGAAAGAAGACAAATCAAGGTGGGGGATAGTTATGTGTTTTTGGATGTGGCTGATCTTTTGCTGTCAAATCGTATCGACATTTGAATAAAGAGGTGAACTGCATCGACCAATGTCTTATTTTGCTTTTCTGTCAGGGTAGTATCACTGTATAATAAATTGCGAAATCAAAGCTTCAACAGAGTTAAGCGTAAGTCTCCTTTAATCAGTAAAAATAGTACAGATGAGACGATAATGTTATGTTGTCTCCTGAATATCACACGAGCAGAGGGCTGAGGGAAAACTAGTTTTAACAAAGAGTGATAGTTCAATGAACTGCATTCGTTCCGTAAATGAGTGCGAATACCCTGTCCTCGGCGTTTTCCATAATCTGACTTTAAGTAAGCTTTAAAACCAGAAACATTGTCAATGAATTGTGCTTCAACTTGGACACTATTCCAAGCTGAGATTGTTGAAGGAACGAATTAATTCAAAAATAATAGGGACATGTGTGTACGAAGGCTAGACATATTGGATGAGTTTCTAAGTGATTTTGTTGAGGCGTGCCCTACTGTCTTAGGAACCAAACGTGAAAGAAAACCAGAAAAGAGACCATTATTCATTTTGTAAAATAGTAAGAATTTGTGTTTTTACCGCCTTATATCATAACTCTCAAAGCCAGATTCTTTAATATAGCTAATATGAGTATGCTAAATGCCTTCATCAGAATGAAAATATAACCATTGAATATATTGACGATAATTTGATGGGTTCGAATAATCCCCCTTATGAAAGACAGCACAAACATTTGAGTATTTCCTAAGACGGAACAACGCCAGAAGTTTGAAGAGCATTGAACAAATTACATAAATGTTGGCTCTGAAGTTCTGAAGAAGCTTCAAGTAGAACACGATACTCAATGCCATCAGGCCCAGATGCTTTACCAGCCGAGAGACTACTTATAGCATTTTAACCTTGGAGGGTGTGATAACACTTGAATCAAGTTTAGCATCATCTGTAATTTAATCAAGTTGATCGACTACTGGGTTTCGTAGTGGGAGAATACCTCGTGATGTTACCGAAGTGGTAAATAACTTAAGAGTTTTCCACTGGTCCATTGAACTAATTTTACAGGATTTGAGTTCCGGAGCAAGTGAATCAAAATAGTTCTTTTTGAACTCCTGATCAGAGCGACAACTTCAATAGGCAAGCCATGAAGCCTAGTCAAATTTATCGGATTTTAAGTGGGTTTTACTCTTCTATAAGTCTGTTTGCGTTGTCGAATTTTTCAATTTGATATTTGTCATCATCTAAGGTTCAGGATAATTGATATTTATAACATTGTTAAATACAGCTGTTGGAAATATCAACAATTGATTAAGTAAAATTATTGGTAAACAAATCAATATGTGTATTCCTAATTAGTAAGCAATGAGTGTCCGAAAGCTTCTGGCAAAGTTTATTATAGTTCCCATTGTCATATTTCCATATTTTACTACTAGTGACCTTCTTTATCGGTTTATGGTATCTAAAAATTCCAAAGAAAGGGCAATGCAAACGAATGTTTTGCTCTAGGAACGGCTTCTAGTAAGTGTTGAATACCTGTTACCTTAATTCTAACTCTTTGTGTCATAAAACGTTTAAATTATAGCAGTTTTGTTATGGACTTTAATCCCACATGGGACAGGAAATGCTTTATATTGTTAATAAACGTTAGTATAATGCTATTAAACATTTATATTTTTAGACTTGATCTTTCAAGCATCTGTTTCTGCTCTGTGTTTTTCATAAAAGTAAGCAAAGTAACTAAATTTCTACAATGTGTTAACAAATTATTGTCAACATGAGTGCATGAGTACCTTAAAGATTTAGCTCATAAAACTTAAATATGTTATTTTCTAACGTAATAATCAATGAAAAAAGATAATTACGATAATTACAGTGAGTTAATTGTAATGGTTATATTTTCTATGTAAAGAAACATTATCATAGATTGTGATAAGCAAAAAAAATCAACAACATAAAAATACTAATAGTATAAACTTGTATGATATCAGGTAAATATAAATGTTGCGTCCGTGCTGTTATTTTTTTTCTTGTTTATTTATTTTATATACAGATTATTTTGAAATGCTGGAAAACGAGCGCAGCGTGCCGCTCCTTGTTTCATTTGGATGCAAATTTAAGAAAATCGCACTGTAAGGGAACAGTCTGTATCATTTTAAGGTATATAATCCCAGAATTATGGCGTTTTAACGGTTTGTTTATCGATATAATTTGGTTATCTAATCCCGCAGGAGAAACCCAGCAGTAAATTCTCCCGTGAATTAACTTCCCATGTCGAACTACTTGATATAACTTTATGTTGGGTGGTAATAATATTTTTGATATCACGTTGGATTTCGTCCTGCTTTTCATAAGCGGAATAAAAAAAACTACTAGCGAGTAAAACACACTGTTTTTCTGCAAACACCCCGCGGGGTGAATCTTAAAAACACATTTAGTTAAACAAAATACACCCAATTCAAATTTTAATAAAGCATTTTTTCAAAACTTTACGGAAGTATCTGGCTGCATTCTGATTAAAGGTTAAACAAACTGAAGATCGTTCATCATAATGTTTATTAAATCCTAACTATTAGAGCACGTGTAGGGCTAAATAAACCACGCATTTGTATTTGATTATCATTTTATCATTTTAATAACAAGATAAAACTTATAGTCTCTATGTTTATAATCTTCATAAAATATTTTAAAACGCGTGTAGAATAGTTCGATGTTGAACTCTTTTTCTTAGCTCTGCGTATACAGAAGTGTTCTGATGTTTTTACATGACATGTAGTAAATGCTAACCAAAAAAAGAAAGGTTTTTGTTTTTGTTAACCTAAAACATTCTTCATCGAAAAAGGCATTGTTTTGATTACCTTGAACATTATACCTATCACTTCTAGTATGTATATTCTTTTTACCCACTGGTTAAATATTACTGTGCCAACATATACTCAACAATTTCATCACACAACAATGCATTAATAATTTATGTATTCTTATTTATTGTTATTATCTCATCCCAAATTAATGGTTTTGCATATGCAAAACCAACGCATATTTGTTTCAGCATTATGTAAAAAAATAATAGAACACAATGATCTGAAATGATGTTCAAAATAAGCACTTATATTTCATACTGAACACCTGCGACTCGCATAGGAAGTTTGCCAAATTCTATTGTTAACCTGTTGCTTATCTGTACGAGGCTTTTTATTTTTAAGTATTTAAGTATTTTTATTTCTTTTTCCGATGATTTATATTAAGATTTACCGAAATCTCATTTACGTACAGCGAGTCATGCACTGGCCATGCCCGTTTTCCAGCTTTGGTAGAAGCGTCCGTCGTGTTTTCATGATTTCAGCTTGCTCATGCTTTGGGATATCATATAAACTTACTCGTTTTTCATATTCAATCATGCTGCTTTATATCCTCTTGACTTGGCTGTTTTTTCGATTGGCGGAAGTCTAAATGCTGAAACTTTTTTCAATATTATAAAATTCCTCATCAAAAAGTTTATTTGAATCATGAACTAATGTCCACAGCTTCTTCAAATCTTTTTTAAATTGTCAGCCTTCATATCCATAGTATTAAGTGATTCTGCACATAGTTAATTTCACCCTGCAATTTTTCCAGCACGTTGAAAACTGTCGAGATATCCGCTTTAGAATTAGTGGAAGGCACGTTACTGGCCATCGTAGCAGTTTTTGTATTAATGTTATAATTAAATTCAACTCTAACTATTACTGTCCTTAAATACAGCAGCGACATAAAAATACAGAGTGTGTATGATTCAAAATTTCACTTACTGAGATAAGCCCCTCTTTTTCAAACATAAGTATATTACAATAAAATCTTTCATGGTTGTAGTCATTGTAAATTTTTGTATTCCCAAGAAGTGTGACATGACCAACTTCATTATGGCTATTTAATGAATTCTGTTTAATGGTTCTTTAAATTACTTCTTGAAAGTATAGTGGAAACGATTCCATATGACAAATGGTCCCTTTATACTCAAAACATTTGCTTTTTAACTGAATGCTAATTGACATATGGTACCTATATATCCTAAACATTTTCATTATTCGACAAACATATTGTTCAGTGCAAGAATGTTTCAAATGTCATATGGTATTTTTTTATGGTTTGTCACTTGAACGTTGAATAGTTTTAGGTCACATGCAGATATAAAGTAAGTTATTGAAATATGCCAAAACACATTTTTTGGCAAATCATTTAGTTGGCACCTTTCTGAGCTAAGAGGCGATATTGTCTTTGGCAACTCGTACCATGTTAGTGAGTTATTTGGTATACACATTAGAGAGATTAGGACACTTTACTCGGCGTATACATGCACATAAGAACTAACTTTTGTATACAACTTCATCGAGATATTTGTTCATAGTACAAGTTAAAAATCACATGCTCTGAAGCAAAAGGAAAGTGAGTGTTTTTTTCGATTATGTTTGAAGTTAAAGCGAGATTTCGTTAACTGATTTAAACCCAACTGTTACTCTTACCTGTATGTGAAACTAAGTTCAAGTCGGTTTTCGCAACCTTTATATTATCTCAGTATTGGAATGGATATAAGTGGAACCTTTTTAAAACTACACTTTGGTTAATATAATATCTTTTCAATTTAACATTTCGCGTTTAATTGAACGTTGTCCATGCCAACATGATACACAACAGTTACACCACCCTCAAACCTCTTGCTTTTATTTGTATGCTCAATTACTCGGACGATAGGTGTTTGAACAACAACTCTGCTAATTGACATCTTGGTAAAATAATTAGGCTGTTTCAGATCAGAATAAGCCAGTTATAAATTTTTGGTATTACAAATTGAACAAACAACTGTTTCAGCAGTCGTTATGGCTCACTTTTAACAAATGTGTCTCATAATTTATAAATGAACAAGATCTAAGATACAAGATACAAGTAATGTGTTTATATCATAAACTTTATGTTTTTTCCATCTAACCTTAAGTTTATTGGTCAATTAATAGGCTAGATCTTTGAATTTGCCTTCCGTTTAAAAGGAAAGGCGCACGATCCGGTGACGTCTCTGAATTCCGTTTGACCATGATTTAATACTTGAAAGAGAAATCAGTATCGGAAACGTTTCTATCTTAGATATTTACTCCCTCGATAATTTTAAACGAATAGGGGAGAACTTGAAGATATATATTATACTTCCGACTTTATCAAAACAAGGCCATAATACTACCCTTATCCATAAATCAGATCAGCAAACAATTTAAGAGCTAAGTGTATATGCACTTATTACGGTTATTGATGTTATTGACTAAGTCAATTTAAATAGATGACTCATATCACAGTTTAACTAACCATGATGTACTAACCTGGGCTTTAACGATAAATACGTCTCTTATTTCTTTTATGCTTTTCGCTGAAATATGGAGTTTAACCAGTGAAGTAACAGCAGTGAAAATATCAACTTTCAGACCTCCATGTACTATTAAAATTCATTGTAGTTACTTCCTCTTGATCGAAACAGAACACTTCACTTTGAACCAGAAAATGTTGGCAAGAAAAACATTTTAAATTTATAAAAAGTTACACATCTTAAAATAAACATATATTTGGAAATTTACATCTTACCGCTAATTAGAAAAATGGTTATCCCGTTTTTCAAACGTTTCCTTGATATTGAAGCTGAATGTTTGAACTTGTTTTCATACAGTACCAAAACACAGACGAATGCAACTGTTCGAAAATAAATAGAATGTTATATCATCGTTCAAATGAGTTTTGAACTTTTTGGCGTTGTAAAACGTAATACGAACTTACCGGAAATTCACCCAACAATTAACAGATTAGCTGATATTTTGTTTACCCCACAAACGCCTCATATTTTGGCAGCAATCTAGCGTGGTCCTCATTATTACCTGGAAAACAACCAAATCAAACTGCTCTCTGACAGTAATATGACTGAATATTCATGTCTCATGGAACACACTCTAAAACTAAAAAAAATGTTTTATATCCAATAATTATTCGCAATTGTTTTGCTAACACATTCGACTTTGCAAATTTCCATTCATTAAATGGCGGCGTAGTAAGTTGGTTTTGTAATCATGCCCCGCTTAAAACCAAAGTGTTTTCATTATTGTTTTGAACAAAGGTGACTTATAAAACCTCATTGATAACTGTTCATAATATCTTTCAACTAAAAATCGATGGAATGATAAACTTTAAAAAAAAAATATCAGATAATTTTTTCTCAACAAACCGGAAATAGACAATTGAAAGGCACGTCACCAGCTAAAAAAAGTTTAATTTTGCGTGAGGGGCGTCCCTGGGGTAGCGGCGTAAATAACACCCTTTCAAAAAAGGAGGTAAATAAGAAAATAAATAAAAATACTATAAACTCGGAAAATAAGCATAAAACAACCTTTGTCTTTTTAAATTAAAGTGAATTAAATGAACGTCAACATTTCTTTAACAATTTAAATGAAACACAGTATTAAAATTTATCCGAATATTATTTTATTGCTAATGCTTGGGTTAGGGCCGAAGCATTTTACTGTGTGCGTTTTTCTGAAATGAGCTTTGAACAAAAACGATGTACCTTACTCAATGGTGTTGTTGGAGGGGGAACCCGCTTTCCTGAACATCTTTTTAGTTATAACTCTAACCAGTAATGTTTTGCTTGGAAGGAGAAGATTGCACCCTATACTGTCCTTTTTTATGCTGTGTCTTGGCAGGTGGGGAAATGCCGCCTGCTCCTCCAAAAACATATTTTAAGACACAACCTTTTCGTACAAACACAGTGTAACTTGGCAAGAAGGGAAGCCTCCCAAGCTGTCTACGTCCAAAAGTGACTTTTGTTTCGTATGATAAACAATGCAGTTTGCGGGGAGGGCCACTAACTGATTTTGTTTTGATGCGTATGAATTCCATTCATTAATAACGGATTATTTAATATATATATATCTCCCAAAGCATAAAGAATCATGATTTATTTCTTCTGTGTTAGTCTTCCAAAAGTACAGATATTCTTTGTTACTTTGCTTCGAAATATTATGAAAACTAATGGGACACTATTTCACATCATATTTTACCGAAACGGCTGATTTGGCGATGACGAAAAAAGGTCGTAGTAATCTTTATTCTTTGAAGGAAATATTTTGTATCGTTTGCGTTCAAACCACCCATTAAAACACGCATAAATACAATTACGAAACTGACAATGTTCATTTTTAGGCCTGGGTTGTTTTTAGTTCACCTATTCTGGTTCCAAGTGGTGAACAGTATGTGTTATCTAAAATAAATCATTGAAACTAAATTAAATCATTTGAACCACGGCCCTGCGAAATACACCAACACAATAACTATTTTTTTTTATTGAAGACGCGAATACCACCAGTAGATGAAATAACAGTTAATGCTATTCGTTATTCGCATTTGTAAGGGACGTTACAATACAAACCTTTTTGCCAAAGTTACCTACAGGAAAACAAAGGTGAAATAAAGACATTGAGGACTTGTATTTTCAAAAGACTGCACAAATAAATTACATTAACACGTTTGTCTCTTAAAATAAATGACATTCCGAGTGATGTTTTTATTTGAAAACTTTTTGATACAATTTTCAAGAGTTGCACTTTGAAAAGTTATGTTTAAAGCTCCCATGAAATCTTTACGGTAAGCTTTTGTGGTCGGTAAAGTTCCTGTCATTCGTCGTGAGGCTGCGTTGTTAACAAATGGTGATATAACACTCTTGATGACACACTATTAAATAAATGAAGAAAGTTGGTCAGAATGTCGTGAACATATTGTTTTTATATAATTTATTTTTGTTTACCGCGAAAGACTTATTCGTGCAATATTTAACAAATAGTCTTTGTTGCATAAAATAATTCGTAAATGAGAATGTTTGCAAAATCTCGTGGCTCTGGTGTTAATCTGTTTAAGCCTAGTGCAACTTTTTTAAATACGTTCATGTAGTTTTAATGTATATTTTATACAATAAGTGCTTATATAAATACATTGCAAAATAAAGTCTAATGTTTTATTTACAGGATCAGCTTCAAGACAACCCGGGTAAGTTGTGAGGAATGAAGAGGCCAAGATAACAATAAATTAGTGAAAGGCTAGCAGCATTTCTTTCCATTCAGATCATTGCGTTTGTTTTGTTAAATTGTACGAAAATCCATCATATTTATGAGAGATATGATTCTCCACGTGTTTGCTTTTATCATGTTTAGACATTCTTATAACTTAACGCAAGTAAGCAGTCCTGACACTAAATTTCTTTTCAACTATATACATTTGGTTTTTTTACCATCTTGATATGTAACAAATCATATACAGCTATGAGTATTTCAGACATGGCACAGAAAACGCTGGATGTCACGATGTGATTACTTACGAAACGATTCAAATGACAAATGACAAAACTGTATACGACGCTCTAGGTAAAGAAATAAAATATTGATATAACATTATGCACATTTAAAAAAACCGAATGAAATTGATCTATGTGCATCACTGCGTGTATGTTAATTAATTAGATGCTATTTAATGAAATAAACTGTTCAATCAATACAATGTATCAAAGCCTTTTTTAAAATGCATTTCATCATTATAAACATGTTGTGAATGAAATTGATCTATGTGCATCGCTGCGTTTATGTTAATTAATTAGATGTTATTCAATGAGATTATCTGTTTTATCAATACAGTCCAGCAATGCCTTTTTTAAATGCATTTCATCAGTATAAATATGTTGATGTATCGTACCAAAATCGTCTTTTAAAGATGCACTCTTACTCGTAAATAAGATTTACCACATTTAATAATATTGTTTTAAAAGTCCAAAAAGGATGAATAAATGTCAAAAACAATGGTTCGTATAAAGGATATTGAGTTTAATTTTAAGGAAGTAACCATAAAACACAGTATTTCTACCTTATGAGACTAAAGAATACCACAGTAAATCTTTTAGCATATACCAATCATTGAATATTTTTTGCGCTTTCTGCTATTAAATACACGGTTACAATCTTGTTATAGGTAATTAATATTTTCCATAAATGCATTATTTGGTAAGTCGTTAAAGGTTTATCAGTCAAAATTGATGTCTGTTATACATGTATTTGTATTGATTTTGAATAAGAGTGTCAGTTTAAAGTCACAAAAACACTACAAATGTCGTTGGTTTAATAGCTAGGATTATTGCGATACTTGTCAAAGTGGTAGTCTTCTTTGTTCTTTGAAGGAAATATACTGTACCATTAAAGCACGCATAAATACAATCACAAAATTGAAAACGTTCATTTTTAGGCGTGGGTCGCTTTTGGTTTACCTATTCGGTATTGTGTTGCACAGTATGCACATGTGTTATCCAAAATATGGCATTGACACCATGGCCCTGCAAAATACACCAATACAAGAACTATAATATGTTATTGAGGAAGCGAATACAACCAGTAGATGAAAACCAGTAAATGCTATTCGTTACTCGCATTTTAAGGGGAGTTACTATACATATTTGCCGAAGTTACTGACATGTAAGCAAAGGTGAACTATAGGCATTGAGGACTTGCAATGGACTGGACAAATAGCGTACATAAACATATTTGTTTTGTAAATAATATGAAATTTCAAGTTTTTTTTTAAATCTTTTAAATAAAATCTTCAAGATTGCACTTTAAAAAGTAATGATTATAGATCCCATGAAATCGTCACGGTAAGCTTTTGTGGTCGGTTGGTTTACTGTAGTTCGTCATGAGTCTGCGTAGTCAGTACATGGTGAAGTAACATTCTTGATGGCCGACTTTTAAACAAGTGATGAAAATTGGACGGAATATCGTGACCCTATTGTTTTTTTATTATTATTTTGATTAACAGCAAAATACTTTTTCGGGCAATATTTAAAGAAAAGTATTTCTGGTATGAAGAATTTCGTAAATGAGTGTTAATACTTGTAAAAAGTGGTGTCTTTGGTTTTTGTTTATATGATAAAGACTAATATGATTTCTTTAAAAAGTTCATGTAATTTAAACATATATGTTATACAACTAGTGTTTGTATATAAACACATAATGCATACTGTTTTTCTTACAGGTTCAGCCTCAAGACAAACCGGGTAAGTTGTAGGGAATGAAAAGTCCAGGAAAACAATTTATTAGTTATAAGCTGGCATTTTGTCTTTCAATTCAGGTCATTACGTTCTTTTGTGAAACTTTACGAAACACCATCATATCTATAAAGGATATGACCCCCACGTGTTTGCTTTTATCATGTTTAGGCATTCTAATAACATTAACGCATGAGCAGTCCAAAATACACTGTTTTCTTTTCATCAATAAATATTTGTGTATAATCGCCATTTTGTTAAGTAACAAAACATATACAGCTTTGAGTATTTCAGACATGGTACAGAAAACGTTGGATGTCACGATGTGAGTACTTACGAAACGATGCAAACGACGAATGACAAAACTGTATACGACGCTCTAAGTAAGAAAAGGAAAAAAAAAGTTATATCATTATGCACATCTTGTGTTGAAAAAACCACAACGAATTTCATCGTCATTTTCTTTAATTTTTTAAACCTATTACTCCTTATGTATTCAACCGACTATTGGAAACCTAAACTAGTGTTTTTGCAAGTCAATTCTTAATCTAGATCAGCCATGATAAGACCCCAGTTTTAAATTTAACTAATTCGAGCAATTGGTGGTTACGACTGTGAGGTAATAGAAAAGAATAACGGGATTAAATTGAGTTAGGCAATTTCATGATTTCGCAACTCTTTGAAAGTAAACATATGTAAAAAAATGTTTTCCAACCGCAATTAAGTTTATCAAACCTAAAACACTAAATATAAATCGTAAACGTATAAAGTTTTCATTCGATTACATAGAAAACGTAAGATGAGTCTAAAAAATTTTTTTTCAGATACTGGAAACGATTGGTAAGCAGTTCATTTATATAACTTTAATATATTAAGATACTGTCATATGGCATATGCTATGCTTTTCAATTAGCTCGGACACTTTTTTGTAATAAATGTATGTTTAACATAAAAAAAATGTTTTAAAAAATCATGTAGAATCGGAGGCATTGTTATAAAAAATTTATATTTGTTTTGAAAAAAATAGGATAGCAATTGGTGTTATATCTTGTTAGAAACCTGCTAGCTTAACGAATCACGTTTGAATTTAAAGAGCTTTCACAAGTGCAATGAAAATATTTCAAACCGTTGATTAGCCAGTTTTATAGATATATATATATGTATACAACTAGAGTAAAACTGTGGTCGTTCGAACAAGCGGTCGTTCGAGAACCGGCGGTCCCTCGAGGTCGGAGCTTGGTCCCGAACAGTTTTTCTTCTATTTTCATATAAAATATATCGACGCTGCATCGAAACCGAAAAAGATCGAGGACTCGAGCAAGATAGCCTGTCCCAAATACACAAATCATGCACAAAACCTTAAGGCTCCCTCGAGGTTCACACTTTTTTCCGAACGCATGTTCCAAAATAATCAAACAATTTAATATACGACAGCCTTTGAACATATGAGCGATTTAAAATACACTGAAAGATATTTCATAACAGACTGGAAAATTGAAACTCGGGACGTTCGAAACATCGGTTCCCTCGAGTTTTCAGCTCGGACTCCGGCTTCCTCGAGTGATCTCAGTTTTATTGTAGTTTCAAACAATGTCATAGTTTAAACCACCCTTAAAATTGCACGTGGTCCACTGATCCATTGGACTGCTAATTGACAATGTTTCAACTGCGTGATTAGTAATTTATATTTATTTTGTATTTATTAACTTTAATGTTTAAATATATTTGTTAAATAGGAGCTTTATTTTATGTACCAAATCACATCCATAAGTTATGCAGATGTAATCAATCAGCGTCGAAACTTTATATATGTGTTTTCCTTTAAGCGCCAACACATCACACGTGTACACGTCGTTGGACGATTCAGCGTCCAATGCATACTACGAGAATGTCAAAAAAAGTACCAACAATTTATTCTATACTTATATTTGTTCTATAAATAGTTCATACACCCATAAAAAATTGATAATAAGGTTATGTTTGACAAGGTTTTTGGTATACATGAATTGATTGATACTATTAAAACCGTTTGGTTACCTTAGATATACAACATACTGTAAGAATAACAATCGCAGTGCACAATGTCTTTTGCATTTCTATAATTAGGAGCCTACCAGATTTTATGTGTAAATGACTGTATATACCTTGTGTGAAATAGCGCATGAACTGTGTGAAGCGCAATCGAATATTGAACAATACTTTCTGCGCTATACAAATGTATTTGTATTTGTATTATTTGTATTTGCATTCATACAACTTCATTCAATATAACTTGAACTGTAAAATATAATATGTCTTCATAATAATTTAAATACATGATGTCTTCATAATACATGATCTAATGATCTCATAAACGTATGTTCTCATTTGTTTACAGAGGATCCCGTTTACAACAATGCTGAAATACCCAGTGCAGACTGTATATAGTAAAACTATCTGATTTCCATGAACTGAGATGGTGTAATTATTCTTCACTAAACTTTTAAATATTTTCACGTGATATTTGTTCAAGCTGATCGCCGGATCGTTAGGAGACCAACATCGATAAACGATGTGTATAATATGGTATGCAGTAACCAATACGACAGCATCCATCGCCATATAGTTTAAGTAGACGTAGATCTTCTTCAACTTCATTACACTCCTCTTTATATGAACTAAGGCACTGAATCTACGGTCTTGAAATATTATTGCTGGAAACGTTATAATAAATTATGCTAAATACGTCAAGTGAGACATAGAAGGAGTAAAAGGGAAATGTTTGTTCTATCTTTATGTAATTTGGAAGGCTTTGACGTCATTTAAAATGATTTAAGATGACCACAGTGGACAAATTAATTAATAGATACACAAGACATGAACAATAATATTGTTTTGTAATTTCTAGCATTACACGTGTATGACAACCATACATTTCCATCAATTTACGTTCAAACCCAATTCATTAAAACAATAAAGGTATGTCGCGTTTCTCCTTAGAAAATTTACTCACTTTGAAATGCTGCACAATTAATTTTTCAAGGCATCCATGTTGTATTAGATTGGATGATAGAAAAGTTCTAGTTCAGCAAAAATATAAAATCTCTCAGATATTTATGGGTTTTTTTCTTTGAGTAAGGGTGTTAGACTAAAATTAAAGTATAACAAACAATGTGCATCACTTAGCTTACACTAAAACAACATATCGATCTGAAGTGGCATTCTTAATCGTAAATACAGATACGGCATCCTGGACCACATCCTGGTACTTAACGTTAAGTGAACACGTACATTTAGGTAATCCCGTCCATACTTTTTTTAAAAATACACAAACACATTCGATCAGTCCTTCATACACCCAAAATAGCTCAATATGATGTAGTCGACTCATTCTCGTTTTTAAAATCGAAAAAGCGAAAGTTATGAAAATCAGTAAATGGAATATTGTGTTTACCAGACAACATTCATGCATTTAATAGTGATAACCTTGTAGAAAAAGTGAAATGTGATACATTTCTTGCCACAATGACACATTTTAACCAAAGCAGTTTGGTCCCTATAAGTTAACCCGTCCCAGCATTTTGTGTCACTTTTGACTGATCCTACATATATATGCATACATCAGAAGTTAGGTCCATCTGATAGTCTGTGTCAGGTTTTCAAATCTCACTGAATGCCATCTAAGCGCATGTTCGTCTGTAGTACTCAGGCGTTTTTGCCCAAAATGCCATTATTCGAGGTTTTTCAACTGGATCTAGAATCGAATGGTATATAAAGCATCAAATGGTTCAGTTCTACACATCTTTGCAAACATTTCACAAGCAATTACCCTATACATTTATATGCAAACAACCCACACTCCAGTCACAAAAACCTTTAATTCAATTAAAAGCAAATTGATTTAAACAAAAAAGCTTTGCATTTTTCTAATTAAAATCACTAACTGAATTTTGCAAAGTAAATTTCTCAATGAATCTATGTTTTAAATAGGCCGGAAGACAGCCAAGTTCTATTGCAGCCCAAAATATTAATCACTGAGATAATGAATTCATTCTCTCTGAGTGCAGGTATTTGACTGAATTTAAAGTATAATAACTATAAGTTCACTTTATAAAAACTAATACAAAACATCACTATAAAGTAGCATTCTCAATGTTAATTATCTGGTGCTCAATTGAAAGATTGACAACAATGTTTTTTTGCAAAACTCTTGTAGATTAATGACGTTATAAGTAAACACAGATACAAACCATATTTTTCTGCACCATTGAAGCCCAATATTATATATTTAAAACTATAGCAATAGATTATTAGAGCTATAGTTGTCATCTACGGAAATACAGTTGTAGAATATGTAACAAACATAAACGTTTTTTTTTATCACAAGCATTATCATATTTTAAGATAACGATAATAATTGCACAGAAGATTTTTACAAAAAAAAAATTAAATCAAATTTAGGAATATCATGGCCAAACATTTACTCATCTACTAATATAATTGAAACAAAAACATTCCTAAAGTTTTGAAAAGATTATTTATTGCACATGCTCAATGAAGTATATGTAGCTAAGAAACTCTGACACTATATTTGAAATATCTTCTGAGTGATAATAAATTACATTCTTAGTTATTTATTGTCAATAACATAATTCATGTCGATAAAGATCATCTGTATGTTGCATGAGGACAAAACCAGTTGCAATAACTGTTGTTGCGAAAGGTCAAACTATGAAAACATTTTTCACATCTATTACATATTGTGGGAAACAATATTGTTTGAATAAGTTCATGTTAAAATCTCCATAACCTTTTAAAGTATGAATCTGATTTCCTATCAAAAAATATTTGAGTGCAATGGTATTTAATGACTGAGCTATTTTTGCATTATTGTTTATGTGTACATGAATGTTAGATTTAAAAGCTGTAAGTAACAGTTCGTATGCACAATGTTCAGGCAAATTAGTCAAGCGCCAATTTCTTTATTTTTATGTAAACCTTTTACAAATATAAAAATAACTCACTTATTATGTACGATTCATTATTATATTATTAGACAACGATTGTCTTTGCAATATAAGGAAATGAGACTATGCTGACGAAATATGTACAATTGATAATAAGATGAATTACTGCCTTTGCCAATATTTATTTGCTTGTTTTTTGCCCTAAATTTGTCAAATATTTGCAATTCCAAACACCTACACACATGAAGATTTTTGTTTATAATGATAAATGATAAATAAGGTACCCAAACAAAGGTCCGAATTTGCAATTAAAATCATCAACATATAAATGAAGTTATTAGACAGAAATCAAAACTTTATCCCTGAACTAAGACGGAAAATAAATCCAATCCAATACGCGGTTGCTTTGATATAAAGTGTACTTAAGACTAACACTATGTTATGTTTGTTTCTGGTTGATATTTAATAAATATTACACCAGAAGACATAAATACAAAGGTGGTATCTCTTTTCATGAAATCCTTGTATCACATTGAACAACTCTATATGTTAACAATTGTGAAAGTGGAGGAATTAAAACGTTTAAATTGTTTCAAATGGTGTGATGCAATATTTCAAGGAACACTTTTGCAGACTGAACAAATGAGAATACAACTTAATGCTGCGCACTTCTTTTGCCAATACATAACTATATATTATAGATAGTTCGCCTTATACTGGAAACTTCAACAATTTAAACAGCATACTGAACACTTTCTATCTCTCAATGTCCCTCGAGACACTTGAAGACATACTTCGTATATGAACAATTTCATTATGTTATAATTCATGAATGGATCTGTAGTAGTTCCTACATTTTTGTAATTTATTTAACATTAAAGATGTATAATCGGTTTGATTTTGTTTTATATATTGTGATGGTATTTGTTGTACCAGTTAAGTTATTAAAGTACGCAATTGAGCTACTCATTCTTCGATAGGTCTCCTCAATCTCACAGTATGACTGCAACCAGTCGTTATTCATTAAATGTCTTTTTGGTATAAAATTGAAATTAAATTTTGTTTGTCTGCGTACGTCTTGGTATGTCGACATGATTTATTTAATTCAAACATAGCCTTTTTAAATATATGTTTCATACCAACATTATTTGTTAGAGGTTACAAACGTTTGTTTATATTATATCGCTGCTATGACAGGCGCGTATTGACTATGTTTCAGTAAACCTGAATTGACAAAAATGTGAATAAAAATGCCGTTATATTTGCATTTGCTTAGAAGAGCTGGGATATAAAATGCATTTGCAAAATTAAGTTTAAAAAATATGAAATGATTTTCAAGAAATAGAATCTCATCCCTTTTTTATCAGGAATATTTTTAACAATTGTTTTTACCATAACAAATAAGTACTATGACAAATCCTATTCTCGCACATAATTAAACGACTGAAAAAGAACAAAATGTGTCCGTTTGTGGGAATCTATTTAAAAATATGCCCGACAGTTGGGTTTAAGCGTTATAGAGACTACAACATTGACATTTGTTGAAGCACACACGTTTGTTGGTCTTACTTATATATAAATATTTATCCTGTCACTTGTATACAAATTGGTCCAATAACAAAGACCGTGTAAGCTTTAGTTCATTAGGATAGTAGACCACGTGATGTTTATCTACAGTCAGGTGGTCATGTGACCGCAAAAACGAACTTCATTTCAATATTCTGCAATGTCAGAGGAAAAGCACAAATACTGTTTTAGTATCTTATCAATAGACCGCCAACAATCGAACACAACAAACACTCGCCCATAAACTCCCACAAGTCTGCATAATAATGACACTGGCAAAACAATCGACCTGAAAATCTACATGTGATGTGAAAAGATACCCCACCCGCAAATGCTGGAATTTGTGAAACAGCATTCAACGATACGTGTCGATAGTTTATTCCATTTCTGTGGTGTATGATAAAAATCTCACTTACAACAGAAATGAATGATCGCTTAGTCGGTGCAGTTCTAAACATCCAAAACTATCAACATAAATTAAATCCATTTAAAATGTGGCGTTGTTTGTAAACACTCTTGATCTTGAACCGTGACCTGTGTACTGCACTCTGTGACTTGCGGAAAAATTGTTACATTATCAGATAATGTTTGGTGAATGATCCGTGTTTGTGCACTTTTAAAAGCTTTTTTATGTTTTGAATTGAATTTGTCATATTAAAAGGCAATGACTTTGACTATAAGCGTATTCAAAAAAATTGAACAATTTTAAGAAGTATTTTGGGGGCGGTTTAAACATGGATACCTATTATGCTGACGTCACCAGTGAAAAAAGTTGTCCCCATTATTTCTAGAATACTAGGTTAGTGCCGTGGATGGAGAAAGTTTATCTGGCTCGGCTGCGGAATTGAGCGGCTTCAGCTCTCTATAAACTATTAACGATGGAATAAGGTTCCATTGCGTATATGCATTGTCGCGAAAAAAAATGAATCTTTGTTCTTTCTTTCTCATATTTATTTTAAAAATCATATCATCATTTTAGAAAATCATATTATCTTTAGGATTTTGTTAAGCAGTTATCAGAAAAAAAATATTCATTCAATTGAATTTGCTTTAATGAAAATTAATAATCTGATTTATAAAGGTATCTAAGCATGGGTGATGTAAAGAAGCAAGCCAAAATATATAGAAGCTTTACTATCAACAAATGCAGCACTTGGTTGTATTTACAATAATAATGTGACCATTTTACTTCTTCATACGTATAAATAAAGGCTCTCTTTTTGTGTATTTGATTTGAATATATATCTGAACATATGTATATAAAGCTTAAAACTGTGTTACTCTAAGTTTGTAGGTTATTTTTTTTTTTAAGATACATATTCAAACAGGAAGCATGTGTCTGAAGTTGATATTATCATCAAGCAAAATTGACTTTTTACGTCGACCGGGTCTGTTTACATAATAACATATTTTTTCTTATGTATTCCATCGCATTGTGTGCTGTCCGTCTGTTTGTCTATCCTGGTGTTTGACTTATTGTAACAACGTTTGCAGACACAACTCCGCCGTTACCAATCCAATAACACCAAGCCAAATTAAATAGATTGTCGGCAGTTGAGTATTGTTAAAAGTAAATAAAGCAAAACGTCTTTGAACAAAGCTCGTCTCGTCAATGAACTTATTGTAAAACGGCCGTTTAATTTTGTTTTTAAATTTCAGGTTATATCTTATCATTTTTATGATTTATATCACAGAGGCAGGGTGCGTTGTTATGTCATATTCCATATGCCATGCCTCCCCCCACACCTCACCAAATACCAAAAAGGCAAATATATTTCCAGGATCAAAAGAAATGTTTGGGGAACTGCAACAAGTTCTTAATATTAAAACATTCATTTAATACTATTCTTCTTGCCCTGAATTACCATACATTTGAAGAGATAACCATTGTATAACTGTATATACCTCAATTTCAAGTTATTACATTTATGTAAAAAAATGATCATAAATATTCCTAGTGGAAGAAAATTCCGACCCATCCTCTGGTCCCCAAGATGGGGGTAAAATTACCAAAATAAATCGGCACAGTTTGATACACCATGTTCCGTCCATTAACCTACGTGCACTACATTCCGTTCATTAAACTACGTGCACTACATTCCGTTCATTAAAATACGCGCACTTCATTCCGTTCGTGAAACTATGCGCACTATGTTCCGTTCATTAAACTACGTGCACTACATTACGTCCATTAACCTTCATGCACAAGATTCCGTTCATCAAACTATTCCGTTAATTTACGTACGTGCACTATATTTTTTTCATTGACCTACGGTCACTACTTTCCGTCCATTAACTTACGCGCACTTCATTCCGTTCACTAACCTACGTGAATTACATTCCGTTTATTATCCTACATGCACTATACTCCGTTCATTAACCTACGGTCACTACATTCTGTTTATTAAACTACACGCACTATGTTCCGTTCATAAACCTACCGTCACTTCATTGCGTATATTAACGTACGTGCACTACATTCCGTTTATTAGCCTACTGTCACTACATTTCGTTTATTAAACTACGCGCACTATGTTCCGTCCATTAACCTACGGTCACTTCATTCCGTTCAATAAACTACGTGCACTACATTCCGTTTATTAACCTACGGTCACTACATTCCGTTTATTAACCTACGGTCACTATATTCCGTTTATTAACCTACGTGCACTATATTCTTTTAATTAACCTACGTGCACTACATTCCGTTCATTAACCTACGTGCACTATATTCCGTTCATTGAACGACGCGCACTATTTTCCGTTCATTTTTCTACGGAGTCAGAGACTACCAGTTTTACGGTCGGACTATCAGAATGTTTACGTCAATTGTCCATTTGACTACCAGAATAAATAGTATTATTTCAATAAAGTGGCCATTATACCTGCATAACGCTTTATATTGTGTTAAACATAAAATAAAAAAGCGGTACCCGGAGATGATCGAGCATTTACGTTCAACAAAAAAATCCACTATTCTAAACAGTAACAGACGAGCTGGATTGTTCATTGTTTTTTGAGCGCATTTCGTGTATCCTTTCGATCAATATTTGAACCAATCTACGGTATGTCTATGTTTACAAAGGGATAACTAATTATAATATGGTAGGGTGTGGTTTATATGCGAAAAAGACAGATTTGTCGATTTTGAGATAAAGTCATAGATAGTTTTAAAGAATCGATTTTAAATTACGTTAAAGGTCTATAGTTGCTTACAAGCATGAATATGCGAATATTTTAGACCTTTCAGAACCTAAATCTAAAAAAGAAACACAAAAAAGACAATTGAAATAAAGAAAACAGTAAAATGTGCTTAAAGATCGTATTGAAGAAGCTCATTTTTTAATCACAAATCAGTATCTTGTGATAACAATCTTCCACCAGAAACATTGGCCTTCCAAGAACGGTTCGATAATGAAAATAAAGGTATTGGCATAACTGGCAACTGATCCACTAACTCAGAGGTTTTAAAGACGGCAGGTCCAGTTGAAGTATTACAAAGAACGCGCAAGAGATCTATTCTTTGATCAACTTAGTATCAGCTACAGCTGTCAAAGAAGTGACAAATGTCCCCGAAGGCCGCATGAACGCACGAATGACAAATTAATTCTTTGAACAGAGGCCATAATTCCAAGTGTTTGTCGGACAAGGAAAATTGCAACTTTTGTTTGTCGGGGCATAGTAATTGTAACAGATATGTTACATAATACACACCATGGGAACATTTCAATGGTCACGTGACATTCACGGACCGAGTTGTGATATGTTTCATTTGTTAGAAATACATAACGGGCAGTATTATATCATGTTTTACATATCCACATAAATGTTATCATTTCTTGTTATTAAAAAGAACATGAGTCGTGTGTCCAATTAATTTACTGAAGGGAATTCAATGGTACACTTACCCATAATTACAAGTTTCTGTGTTTGTTTCTCTTTAAATATATAATGGCAATCTTAGCATCCGGCGTTTGAGAGGTCATGAAAAAGAATACTGAACTGAGCCATTCCTTCAGGATATAAAAATATTGCACCATCTCTTTTAATGGTAAACTTTGAAAACATATAAAAATTACTACATTATACATTATTAATTGAATATTCGCTTCTTCGAGATAACATTTCTCTGTAATATAAACAATTCACTAGGCTTTTCATATTTATATCAAATCGTTCCATCCGGGTTAAAATCCAATTGTTTTTGTATGTAAATAATGTTTATATCATTTGAATATTGAACAGTTAATTTTAACGATGACTCTGAGAAGGATTGTTTTCAAAAAAAACATTAGTCTAACTGTGTCATTAGACCTGTAATATATAATATTCTTTATGTGAATTTCTTTAAAATGTATATACTCTGGCCGAAAGAAGGAGTGACAAGTTTACTTTTAAAATATTTTAGGAAAGTGTGAACGTCATTCAGGTGATTTACATTATAGATAAACGTATGCGTGAATAAATTTATTGCAAGATAACTAATTCCTGCAACAAAATATAAATGATTTTGTAAAATTAGTAAAAAGAGTGAAACTCAAATTAATCCTTTAATGAAAGAGTACTCGTACTTTGAATTTTTCATTATACTGGTATCTGGAAACAAAATAAAATGAAACTATCCATTGTTTTAAAAAATGAGTTCCTTAGAGAACTATTTAGAAGAGGCTATTTGTACATAACCTTTTCCCAGTATTCAGTATTTAGAAAGGATGCTAGCATTGAACTTTAGATATTGCATAAACCAGATTGTTTATGAGCTTGTAGTGAGAAAAGCTGTTTGACCTTATTAATAACGTAATCCAATCTCCTCCTCGATCACAAACTTTTTTCCCCGAAACATAATGGACGCGTGAGAAGTTGCCATAGTGTGTGAGCAAATACGCTGACATTTTGTAGTCAAGATGGAAACGCAACTCCAATACACCATGTTCAATGATCCCTAGCTATTTATTAAGGCATGCAACCATACAACAGGAAACGTATCATAAATTTACCTCCGCTATATTCTATATTGCTATTGAACCCTAGCTTTTAATTAGATAAATGCTGTTTTTTTATGAACATGATTAAAGTTTATCTGCATAATGATATTCACGTTGTTTACGGACAATTAAAACTGTTTCAATATGATTTTTTTTTCTGATGATTCTGTACTAATTATAGTTACTGAAACAGTTCCTAAAGCATTGTGCCTACTATGTCGAACCTCGTGGAATATATCACACGAAAATGGTTTATGTTTAAATATGCATCCTTGTATAAAGACCTTTCAAATGGCATCATTTTTATATTTAATGAAGCTCCCACAAATAGGACATATAAGCCCATTTCTATCTCAACAATGACATAACAATACTTTAAGGTATATGACCAGTCAACAATGAAGTGGCAACTTTGATCGGTACGTAAAGGGCAGCTTTTATACATTTCTATTAAGGAAATTGATATATTAACACTCAACTCCGAGAAGGGCTAGGAAAACAATTCATTGTCACAATCGACATCTGTGTAACAACAAAATTTCGATTCGTAAAACTAAACAAATTACTGGGCTGAAAACTTCCACAGGCAATACAACGATAGGGAACAACCTAGTCACACACAAAAGGTATTCCAAAATCGCTACCAGAAAAAGGTTAATTTGTTTTGACTTTAACTGTCCTGAATTCTGATACTCATAATCGGATGCGGATATAAAAATGCATAAATAGTTGTCAACGGGAATGTTATACCAGAGAGTTAAATGTAACGACTTGTTTCATATTTTGCTTCAGGTTTCATGCTCTCTCATTTGTTAAATTTGACGACACTTGCGAAATTTTGTTGAACATTATTTGAAAAACTACTGAAAAAATACAGTAGTCAAAAATTAAACATTAACCCTGTATAATGGCACAGGGTCGACGCCAATGGCATAGAACACATAAAACACAAACACAGGGAAGAACAGCACAAAACACCACAAACAACTCACTACATATACGATACATAAAACAAAATTGTGGTGTTTTTAAAGGATTGTAAGGTACCGCCGCGGAACGATGAGTAAACTGTAAATTTACTGCAGGTTTAATCTTAACCTTAGCAAAGAAAAGGCAGGGGCGTAGCCAGGCTTAACTGAATGTTACGTACGAAAGGGGAGGGTGTGGAAGGGAAATATCCCTGTAGCCGAAGGGGGGGGGGGCTCGCCAGGGAAAAAAGGAAAATGGAACTAACATGTTGAGCTCTGATGTGTATTTGAAGGGGATGTCATTTTTTGCCATACTTATTTTTTTCATTTTTGAAATTGATGTTTCGCACATGCGTAGGTCTGTAACGCTGGCTACGCCCCTGAAATGTATTTAACTGTGTGATCAAAGAGTTTTATAACAATGCCGTAAAATTATTCAGCAACATTTATTTTGCAATTACGTCTGTTACTCGGAAGACCGTATTACATCATTTTTAAACGTTTCCGGTTAGAGAGATAGAGATACAAAGCGAGGTAAATTTCTAACATTGAGTATTGTGTTCTTCTCTTTTGTTCAAATTTTAGACTTCATATTACTAATACCATTTTTTTATTCCAGTGTTCCTTTGATACTAAAATACGGATATACTAGCGGGTATAGATATCATTTTAAAATGCACAAGTTTACCTTTTTGTTTGAAAAAGGTCTTGAACGCTCTCATGTTTTCTTATCACTGAAATGAATTTTAATGGCTGAAAATCCAAACTAGCTAAAACAGCTAAAATAGCTAAAACATATGGGTTTTATTTACAATAGCTATACGGCGAAAGTCATTTTAAACATTGAAAACATAAATTAAAACAACTTGTTTTGGCATGTCCAAAAAATGTACAATTAAGTTATGTCTAACGTAACGACGTCTCACTATTTTTTTGAAATACAAACTATAATGATCTGTTTTGCCTTAAAACTATGTTACTATATTTATTTTAATATTTAGAATTGTATTGCAGATTTGATATTTCGCAAGAAAAATAAAATGATTTTTTCGCTAGTACAAGCCAATTAAAAAAAAACTGTAGCTTAAGCAAAACAAAACCCCGTGCATATGCAACCCCTGAATGTTTGAAAAGTGATCCGATTCACCTCTACAAATTGTACAGTGACACAGGGCCAGACGGACCAATCAAGATATTAACCCTTTCTTTCCCACGCCTGGAAACTCTGCCTCCGGCCAGAAGTCCTGGTTCCGTAATGAACGAGATGAAAGATGATGCCGGTATCATTGAGCACAGGATCAGTCCATTTAGGTAACATACTTCATGGGGAAATTGTTTTGGACGTTCTTTGAAAGTTGTTTCATTACGTTAATTTATTCTTGGTTTCACACAAAATCAGTTTCAAATGCCAGTTTTATTTTTAGAGAATATTTGTTCGTGTTGTTTAAAAAGTTCAATTAACTGTTTATGTTGGTCTTTGGAAAGTTAACAGTGAATGTAAATCTGTTTGAGTTCATCTGGCAATGATTATTCCTATTCCCTTTGTTCAAACACATTTTCATGTATGGTGACTTGTGGCAATGACTTTTCGATGAATGGTATACATTCTTGAAGTTAATGTTATTACGTTAACTGTGTATTTTTGTTTTGCGTTAGACCTACAATGGGCAAATACTGGAGCTTTTTCTATGTCTTAAGTTTCCTGAATAAATGCAATATAATGTTGTTTCTAAAGTTTCCTGAATTATTGCATTTGTCGACTGGTGGTTGATTTCTTTGCTTGTTCTGCAACTTATGTCTTTGTTTCGAGCTAATGATTTTTTTAACTGTGTCCGCACGGCGTAGTAAATCCTGTCTATTATGATTTTTTCAACAGTTTCTATCTCATATCAATTCATCTAAACACCAGAAACAATGTTCACCACAATTGTTTCTACATTCTTTCCAAATCTCATTTGTAATGTTTATGCCTAACAGAACAGATATCCTGACGTTGAATTCAGTTCAACAAGTAATAACCATAGTTGCTCTGAATGGGGATTACCATGTGTTTTCAAATTAACTTTAATAAAAGCATTGTAAAGGACAATGTTTCCGTCTGCACATTCTACTTTCAGTATTATGCTTAAAGGTTTGAGTTGTTTGTCTGTGAGATTTTCATCAAAATATTGTGCTGAATACGTCAAAGTCCTTCTGTCGTGAACGCCTTTTTCTAGAATAAGACAATTACTTCGTTGCGTCCGGTCCGGTAGCTTACTTCCCTTTGTGAGGCTATCTAAAAAAAGTGAACATACGGGAATTGTTCCTGATTTTTTATAGATTCGTTCTCTTCTTCGACCGTTTCCACTTTGTTCAATGCTTGTTCACGATCATGTGGGTTTGCAACTTCACAAGAACAACATATAAATCGTTGTTTGAAAACGTGAGCAAATGTGTAAAAAATAAAATATTATAAAAGTATTACGAACTTTATTTTATAATGAATTGTCAATTAAATTTATGGCATTTTGCTGAATATCAAATAAAATAAAGTATTTTTTTTTAGTTAATCACACTATGTATTTAAATTGAAATGCCAAAAACCTAAAGCACACATGAATTTAATCAATTATCTTTATATTTAAAGATACTGTAAAGGTTTACAAGCGTATACTACCAAATGAATGAATAAAGCTATGAAGGAATCAAAATTTCACTAAAGCATAAATAACATGACATAATCAAGTATGTACATTCTCAACATAATATCAAAGCAGTTTAACGCCACAAAATAAAACATTTGAATTGTAATTATAATAAGATATGATGGTAAATTTACAGGGTAAACTATATCCAACGCACTAAATATATGTGTAATAACCCTCAGATGGACTAGAAAAATACTCTTCAATAATCATATAATGCAAATTTATTAAAAACTATCCAGAACAACTGGAGGTATGAGTAATTCACGGGCAATGGCACGTTTATGTGTATACTTTTAGACTTTAGATATCTGCTGTGTGTTTACGTACATTATGTATCGATCAACTTCTTTTGTGGGTTAATTGTTTCAGTTAACATAGAGTGATTTCATTACTAGGCCTTACAATATTTAGGCTATACTATTCATGTTTCTTGGCATGCGTCAATTTTAGTTCTTACATCTTGCTACTTATTGGAAAAGCCCAAAACGAATTTCATTAGTGAAAAAAACGAAACAAAAGAAACAACTTAACCATTATAATAGACAATGCATCATTTTCGATGTTTAAAAGAACATCATAAAAGTGAAAGCAAACATCCCAATACTAAATTATCAGAACTAGAAAACTCTTTCACCTTTTGAATATTTGTTATATTATAAAACTATTTGATGATTAACGCTTAAGCCAGGTAACAAGTTTCACTGGTTAGGAAATGTTGTCAACAGTGAAGAGAAAGATATTATTTAACATGCAAAGCATACTAACCAAGGACATTTTATCCCGTTTTTGGACCCTAAACGCCAGCTTAAGTGCTTACATTTGCTCACCACTGTGTCAAACAAAAACAAACATCAAATGTTCAATATGACCCTGTGATGATCTTTATCATCAATTTGATCGATGTGATAGCAACGACTCATTGTGGCAAACCGACTGCTCAGGGTCATTTGACGCTTCCTTCCTTCTCAATATGTGTCAAAGGTATTGAAACGTACAGAAACAGAAGTTATTGGTCGGAAAAACTAATAACTGTTTGTCTGCAGTATTGATAACATATTGCAAACATGTATCGTGTCAAATTGGGAAAGTGCCGTATTCAAAAGACGTACACTTTCAAAGATAAATTTTATTTTAGTTTATCTAACCACATTTTATATTCTCACATAACTCAGCAGCTAGACGCAAGCAGACGCTTTACAAAAATATAAAATGATATGGCTTTACGTTTGGTTCCTTTTACATAATGGAATTAATCAGGCTTAGTGGTAAGAAAGTTTATCTTAGATATGTTGTTATGGTTCACAAAGAATCTTTATCGTTGTATTATTTACACTGTCATTTTGACATAAATATTGCCCAGAAAGTAGCATGACGCATGTACTCTGTGTCACCTTGTACGAAATTGTGTCACATAGTGTCTTATATTTATAAAACCCAGCTCTAATAATAAAAAAAATATTAGGAGCGCCGGAAGGCGAATTAAGCTTGCCATATCGGCAATTAGAAATTATAACGAAAGCATTTCTAACATAAGTTACGAAAAAAGCAGCAGCCTTTCTCTTTAGCTTTAAGAAAAAGTAAAAGTGACACAACTGAATATTACTAAAGTTAAGGGTCTTATGTAACCTATGCACTACGTTTCATGACCTTTACCTTAACCCCATTCAAAAGCAATCCTAAACTAGCTTATCACATCAAGTACCTACACACCATATTTCATCACTCTTCATCCATGCTGAAAAGTTATTGGTCGGAATCCAATCTGCAATTTAAAGTTGCGCTGATCTTAACCTTGTCACATCCTCCTCAAAGCAATACCAAGCCAGCTCCTCACACCAGCTTCCTACAATCCAAGTTTGTTTACTTCACAACAATCTTAACTCAAGTTATTGTTCGGAAACCATTTTTCTATGCTAAGTAAATTTAACATTGACCCCAATCATATCAAAAGAAATCCCTAGATACCTCTTCACTTCAGCTACTTATACACCAACATTTATCCCTATCCATCGATTCTAACTAAGTTGTTCGAGCGGAAACATTTATTTCTATTTTAAATACCATTGACATTGACCTTTACCCCACACACCATGATAATAAATCCCAATCTTGCTTCTCACATAGGTAACATACACGCAATGTTTCATCACCTGTCATTAAAGGTTATAGAGGGAACCCATATTTATATTTTTAATTATAAGAACCCTGACATTGTCTTAAACCCGTTCAAAAACAATTTCAGGCTAGCTATTCCAATGTTTTACCCAACACACCAAGTTATATCCATATTATCCATCTATTCTGGCAAGAAATGTAGGATGGAAACCATTTTTCCATTTTAAGCAAGACTTACCTTGACTTTGACGTCATAACCCTAAAAAGTTAGTTCAATCTAGATCTTAACATAAGCTACATACGAAACAAGTCTGAACACTATCAATCAATCCATAAATTATTAGACGATAAACATTGTTTTACACCCGCCAGGCCACCCGATCGTCCTCGCGCCCAACGACATTTTTTTCTATAACAACCCATATTTCCGATGAAATATTGTTAATAGAAAATATGAACAAAGAACATTTACAAACCCTCCTTTGCTAAAAAACAACATTTTCTCATGTACGTATGAATAGAACCGCATTTGCTCATGCATGCATGGACAAACCGATATATTGTTTACACATCTAGCTTTGCTTATTAACACTGACACATTACAGCTTTTTCTCAGGCCACATGGACAATAATGTTTCATATGTATTAATGATACGTAAGTGTCGGGATATACGCCAGATCTGAAGTTTGTACTTTATGGCCTAACCGTATTTCCAACAAGTCAGTAAACTAATAATAGTTTAACAAAGTTCACTAATGCTAGAGTAGAACAACGTTTTAAAATGTTTATGGGGTATAACCACTATTCGTTTATATGATATAGTTGCCATGTAGTAGAAAGTTATTATAAAAATCAGTAATTCAGAATAATAATGTATTACCTGTTTTCAGGTGGATATAAAAATCCAAAATGAATTATTTGTGCACCTTCAGTTGTATTGGGTACAATATCTTGATGGAGGATCGAACCGTAGTATTCACTAATAAAATGCAGCGGTTACGGTCAATTTCGAGGAAACATTTTTACACATATGATTTATATTCTTTAGAAGCCAAAATGTGCACGGAATGTACGTTTATTAATACTTTAAATCGATTAATGTTTTTGTTCATCAGAATGGCGTCGTTAGATTTTCAAAGTAGTGTTGACAGAGACAATTAAAGGAGTGCAATTGACCAAATGAGAGTCAAGCAACTTTTGACTTTTTGGACCCAATGACACATTTCATATCAACGTCATATTGATAGGTTTTAACAATGCGCATTCCGTGTACAACAATAATTTTTATATCATTTAAATTTATATTTTATTTTATTTTTGAATTTGGAAGGTAGTTTCAAACTTTTGTAATACATAACAATATAAAATGCATAGAAAATGTGTTTTATTGACCGGATGAAAAAACATCAATCGCAGGTATGCTACGCCCTTTTTTTAGATCACCCAATCATCACATCGACATAACTGCAATACAATAAATTGTACATTATTAGACATCAAAACTTTACATGAACACATACTTAATTTTAAAACATGTATATTTACATTAACACTTCATTCCTTAACGATGGTTGTTGTTTATCAAGTTAACATTATTTCTGTGCAATGGTATTTCCCATCGAAATCGCATTTGTTCGATACATCTGTCCTGACATTGGGCGCAATAATACTTATGGGCGGGGCTTATTTACTACGGAACTATTTTATTTCAATGAAATCGAAGTAAAATTATTGGCAACCTGCAAACCTAAAATCTGCAGTAAAGCAATTAAAAGAAATGAGCAACAATAATTTGAATGATTTTAATATAGATTTTGATTTCAGGATGGATGGAACAGTTTAAGAAATATTAAATGACAATGATGACGACTTATATCGGAATTTGAAATTGACATTTGGGCAAACATAAAGCCTCTGACAAAACATGAAATCGAGGAAATGAAACAATAACATATTGTAGTGCATCCAGGAACGTTCAGAAGAAACAGCTCAGTTTAACACCAAGTCTTCTCGCGTCCTTTGGCTTTTCCTTCGGACTCCACACATTTTGAACAGCCCCATTGCATACCCTTCCCCAATAAAATGCAAAAGGTCGAAGTTCAATCCTTAAATGTGTGTTGAAATTTGTTATTCAGACTAATTTTCACTGAAACCATGATTTTAATGGACAATTCAATTGATAACATATCTAACATATCACGTAAAATAAGATATAAAAAGGCAGAATAAATCGAATACTTATATTCGAAAACAGATTTCATTACTAACTAGATAAAATAATAGTAGATCATAGCATGTATTGTATGTTTCATGCACCTTACATGTTACGTACATACATTACAAAATACTGGAATTAGAAATTAGGATATCTTAAATTTTATAGTTATCTTTTATAAACTGGTAACTTTGAATACATCGTATTTGGTAATTTTCAATAGATCGTATTTTCTTTGACAGATCATTACTGTTTAGTGAAATTTTTAATAACGTAACTACGAACTTAATTATTTGTTTATACGATTCTTTGGTCACGTTTGCAAAATTTACCATTTATTCATTTGGGTAAAACGGTGTTTAATCATTCCTACTTTCCTCGTTATATGTTAACAGATATGGAACAAACACTCTTAAGATAATATATATTGGTTTGCCTTTAAATGTATAAGACATTTTGCTGACATCAAACAAAACCGGAATCAGATTTTTATTTTTTTTGGACATTGGACATCATTCTAGGTACTTAGATTTGCACAAACTTATTTAAAATTTATTTATTTGTATAAAGTTAGTTGCGGGTCTCTTTACATGTTATGCAGTGCATGTACTATTCCTAATTTCGCGAACTTTCCAATCGTCCCTTATACATATTTCCATAGGTTTAACTGATCATGAACAGATTTGTTCCACTTCATGGCATATGCTTAGCATATTCAATTTTAAATCTTGAAAGCACAGGAACGCGAATCCACATGTATATCTATTACTGTCTACTATAGATGACGACATACATACACACCATTAAAATCGGAATAAAATATACCTTAGGCATTTTGCTGAATCATCTGGATCTGGAATTGTACCCCCTTTACATACACATTTGTTGGTTGATGCTGGCATTCAAAGGAGTTGACTTCGCATGTTCCACACGTAGAGCCACATGGATCATCGTAGTAAACTAAAAACAACGGACGTTTTATGCCCCTTGGACAGTTAGTCAAACATAAGCTAGACTTGCTTGAGGTGTTTTGAGAATAAATGCACAACATTGATTTTTCATTGAGGCACTAAAGTCCTTCAAATTTAGGCAATTTTACAATAACCAATACCGACCATCACTCAAGTTACACTGACCCGATGTAGGCGAAATCAATTGGTCATAATGTACCTTACAAGAAGTTAAATTGGAATCAATAAAACGTTTATAAAATGAGTTCCAAAGAAACGACTCTACTTGAATGATTTTAATTACTATTTATTTACTAAAGGGCAATAATATATCTGTTATTCATTGAAGCTAGCAAAATTTGCGAATAAACAAACACACACGCTTTATATAAGTTGAAATAATTTCTGGCTTTATATGACAAAGTAATGGCTCTGGACAGAAAACTATTAGGTTTTCTCATATCTTCAAATGCTTAGTTTCCTACTGACTGATGATGCGAAACGTGGGCGTGCACCAGCGCACTAAATACACCAATTTAAACTTCTTTGAAATATTTAAGGGCCTAACATATATATTATATAACTATATATTCGCCTTTAACTCTTATAACAGACTCATTACCTTAAAACCTCAAGTATACCCTCTTTTGACAATTTTAGGCTATAAAATTTCATAACTAAAGAATATATATATAAATATTCCAGAAATTCATGACAAGCCAAACTTACTTTAAAGGCATGCCGTTACCATACATTATAGGAATTATTTACGCTGGCTATATTTTTTTCTTTCAACTATAAAAATGGAACTTCTTTTGTCTGTAAAAAATGTTTTACAAAGATTGTGCAGTGCCTTTTTGGCGAATACAAAGGGAACCAGTCAAAATAATCCAAATACTTGAATGTGATTATATATAAATTACTGAATGAATACTAGAAAAATGTATGGGTAATTTTCTGAACAATTAATCAATATAGAGCTTCTGTTACATTACAAAATGAATGCCCCGTAAATTTATTGTGCACATACACAACATAAACCAAAATTTATAAACCATCATAGTGTATATTTTCAACCTTTTTCCTTTATTTCATATAAAGACAACTAGAAACGTTTGTACACCAAAATTATTAAAATAAACAATCAATCCAATGGTCTAAATAATCAACGCATATGCATCGATTTCATTAATCTAGAATTTAGAACAATCGTTATCAAATTTAAGCTAAATTTCACTAAGATGCTATATGAATAACTGTTAGGAAATTTTAAGTAAATAAATATAAGTAGAATAAGGCCCGTGGCGGTCACAAATCCCTCAGAGAAAATGGTTAATTCCTTACCTTCATGCTCAACACTTATTGAAGAAGACACTGTTGGATCTGTTGCCAATTCACACCTATGTTCCACAATTACTTGTCTGGAAACTACTAATGACATATCTAAAGTAATTGACTGACGCATCAGACTCATCCACAGTATATGATAACCTTGGGGTACATGTGAATGCTCCCATAAAAACACTGCATGAACCAAGAACAGTTTCATATTTATCTGCTATGTAACAGAGGTAGCTTTATCGCTGTTACTGCAGGTCAATGTCACCGAGCTTCCAGTCTGTACGACATATGTACTGTCTGCAAATTGGCCAGATGCTGTCATTATTTCTCCTAAAATTATAGTCAAAATAAGTGTACAGACGGACAACAATAACTAAACTACAACTCGAAAGCAATGCAAAATAATTTAAGTGTTCGATAAATTGTGATAATGAAGACTGCCATGGTGACCCTATATTGCTCACCAGCGTAATCAGCACGATGACACGTATTTATTCTTGAGCGAGACAATGACCAAGTTTCACAGAGATCGAATAAATAAGTAGTTTTGTTTTGCGGAAAGTGCTTGACCCGAGATGACCCATGTTCGAAATGATTTGAAACGTCAATCATGTACCTGAGACAGTGTTGGCGAATAAAGGAAGCAGCAGGTAGCATAGTATCTTTTTCATTGTTACCTTCATCGTGGAAATCATCTGAAAAGGAAACACCAGAACACCTTATCTCAAAACATGAACATTTTGAAGTGATTGATTTGTGATTATTTGTTCTATGTCTTTGGCGTCGCCCTGACTAGTTTTTCACACACTATGCATACTATTTGCCACTACATAATGTGTTTCTTAGGGCAACTTTTCTTGTTTCTAAATTTGCCATCGTTTATCATCATAATTCAGCGATTCTCAGTAAAATATGAAACGATTAATTTAAAACGAGAAAAAGCCTTCAAGTTTATTATCAGTCATTTTTAATCTTTTAAAAATAGAAAAATGGAAACATATTTTAAAGGATTTGCATAATAGATACAGAAATATTCGTTGTTGTATAATTTCCAATTTCTTAAAAAACACCAGAAACCTTGCTTATATACAAGAGGACTGTAGACTGCTTATAAAGAAGTCGTTCATCAGTGTTTAGTATTTTTTTCCATTTTAGATGTTTTATCTTTTCAATGTTTTTATTGTAAATATGACAATTACATCGCATAGATAATTTCTTTCTACAGACCAAACTGATTAAAAAAAATCGACATACCTAATCTCAGTAAAACCATTTTCATTTAAAATGTAATGAAATGCGTAACAAAATAATACATCTCTTTCAAAATGTGACTGGGTGTATCAGAAGACGCTTAGCAAGTCAGTCTCCATGCAATGGATGCAAAATTGAGGACCAACTCGTGCGATCTTCTTCCTTTTAATAAGTATCCACTTGAAAAATGGTTTTGGAATGTCAGTCCAATACATCAACCATTTTAATGTTAAATGAATTTTCTGACCATTGAGTTGGAAGTATAAGAACAGTGGCAAACAAAGGGAATTAACCATCACGGTGGAAAGAATCCAATCATTCTGCACTACCTTCTTTCTTTGACTATGCTTTGAAAATCGCAGTATAAAGACGACGCTGTTTAAATCGGCTGTAACTCTCTGGAAATATCTTTCGATGCCGTTATCATTCCAATTGAAATGAATTTTATCAAATTTCAGATGCTCAAGTAACCCATTCAATATTAAACATGACGACATTTACATATTGATAGAGGATATTTTGTACATATTGTCTTTAAATAAATGGATATGCTATTGTTGAAAAGGAGATTTATTTTCTTATTAACTGCCCCTTAATTTATTAGGAACTAAGGTATATCAATCTTGTAAGCATAGGAAATGTTGTTAACAGTGAAACTAAATATGTTAAATATAACCGAAGAGCGACGTCGGTACATGGTATCATTCCCGAAATATTTTAGGATGTCATTTTAGTTAAGGGAAGTTTTTTTAAAAATCTAACTCTGTGTATTTATTGTTTTATGTACTGCTAATTTGAAGCATTTCATATTCTTGTACATTAGTCTTGATTATATAAACTTTGTTGTAAAAAACATCACTCTGAACACTATAGATTTGTAATTTGGGCCGATGGCATTTCCTTTACAAATAAAGTAATGTTGTATTGTACTCAATTACTTCGTGTAAATTAGTTACATTCGGTGGTGAATTTTGTGTCAAACTGATCCAATACTCCAGCGCGGCGCATTTAATTTAAGATTTGCCAGTCAAAGTATTGGTGAAAATCGCCGGCAATCGGTGATAAAGACTTGTGTCAGTGAATAACTGTTCCAACAGTCCATGGTGAAAATATAAGACTTATTTCCATCGCTTCAACTTAATTTTATCCGCTTTTTTATTTTTTCATCGTTCCAATACTGTACCATTTTACATTTATAGTTTAAAAATATTGTTGTCATGCCATGCTATCATTAATTGTCATGAATGACCTTGAAGCGCCTAAGCGAACACTGCTCAATCAAAAGATAAACTGAATATTAATCTTTATGATACACGTGATGATTTTAATTTTCAAAATGATTAATTACCCTTCTTTAGATAGACAAGTTCCTAGTTTACCATTATGTCTTAAATCGCTGATTGCTAATAGTATCGCTCAACCCGTTGTTTATGGTGATGTTTTCAAGAAAAATCGTACAATTAAAATATGCGCCGATATAAAGCTTTTCATTTGAACGTACTGCGTTTATGTTAAAGAACACGAATCAATGAAAAAGTATGATGTGGGGAGTAACTGATTGTTTAATGCTTCAAAAAGAATTGATAGATACTTACTTTACAATATTTATAGCGTTGTTCTACTCGAAATATTTCGTTCTAAAATATGTCTGAGATAGATTTAAAGCGCGAAACTTATCATAAAATACTCTATAAGAGCTACGGATGAATTAAGCGTGTTTCCCTTTTTAATTCCCATGACCGTTGACCTACGCATCCCGTTGGGTATCTCATATTTAGACCACATTACTGAATTATAAAAGTGCATGACGGAATAAATAGGGCAACATCGCAATACACAGATTTTCGTTGCATCCTATTTTTAAACACACAATTAACAAACAATTTACATAATTATTTACATTACACAGCTTTAGAACATAATTTTAATGCATTTGTAAATTTGATACTTTTAATGTGCATGCTTTTATGCCAGAAGCTTTGAAATTTATTACTTAACATTTATGTTTCAAGTGTCTGCTGATTATAAACATGCAAGAAAACAATTGTTTAGTTGTCGCGGTAACAGATGTCGGAAATCAAGCGGATTATTATGCATTTACATTTGAGAAACTGACGAACGGCGTATTTCCGGTGACCGTTGATTTCAGTTGCTTTGTTGGGTTTGTTTGGATATCAAAGGGACATTTGGTATTTATAAACAAATCTGACAGTTGACCTGGGTACATAATGCCTTTGCTGTGTATGTTGTGTTCTAACACAGCAACTGCTGTCGCTGAATATTACTTGT